>NC_053028.1:20452829-20552378 GCF_003073215.2 Triticum urartu
GTACAAGGCAAGATAGAATAAATCCCATGCTTCCTAAATAACCATGATACTCAACACTCTGCTCTTGTCATCTTATCAGAGAGACTATGGCAATGACACTTCTTCTGAAAGGACATTTTTTCTATGCGAGAATCCCCCAGGACCGTCACGGCACGAGATGCTCGTGGAGGCGCAGGCAAACAAAGGTGCAAAATTCAGAACAAAAAGAGTCTGCCTTTCGGCCCAGCTCTGAAGCTTCTTTACTTGAAAAACAAACTATAAACTTCCTTGCTGTTTCCCTCTCCATGGCAAAAAATAACAAAGGTGCAGCGCCATCAGGGAGCCGACGGCGGTGGAAGGGGGGCACTTCATGCCGGCAAGCCTAGTACAGAGTGCGCTCGACTTCCTGGAGATCAAGGTGGCCGAGGAGATCACCATGGTCGACGCCACGGTTCCCGCCAACGCCATCGTCCATCACCCAGTTCAGGGACGAGCTGGCATCAATGGCAAGCCACCATCACCCAGTTTAGGGACGAGCTGGCATCAATGGCGTGCTGATCCCCGAGCATTCAGTTGAATCCAGTTTCATTGCTACATCATTTGTACTGGACAGATGATCCCATCCATCACGTACAGCTTGTAAAGAGACTTGCAGACAAGCAAGACACCATCAACCTCAACATTACCCAGTTCATTCAAATTCAAACATCCATGGGGATGAAACAGCCATGCCGCCACCCTTCTCAAATCTCAAACAAACAAAAAGAGAAGACTGAACCTAGCTAATAATAACGGTAACCAAACTGCTGCTATTGTTCTAACCTGCAGGGCTATACAAACCAAACTCGCCAACATAGCTTCCATACGGGCTAAGCTTAGGTACGACTGCGAGATCACTTGAACTGCTGCCGGTTGCAAGTACCCTCATGGACGGCCCTCGAAACGGATGCTTAGGTACGGCTGCGATCATGGGAACTGCTGCCGGTTGTAGGTGTCCTCATGGACGAACACCGGCTCGCTGCTCTGCTGCGGGATCACGGGCTGGCCCATGGAGATGCCCTGGTTCTGCTGCGGCCCCCAGCTCGGCGGGCCTTTCGACGATGTCAGGGCGACGTAGTAGACTATGGCCAGGGCCACGCTCGCGAGGGAGAGCACCGCCCCTCCGGAGAAGACCCCCGGCTTGACCACGTAGCAGAAGCTGCCGAAGTACATGTTCTCCTGGCCCCTCTGGTCGTTCAGTGCGGCTCCAGTCAGCAGGAGAAGGAACGCGATTATGAAGGTCACCCTGCGGAATGCAACAATCCCCAGAATGATGTTATGACAAATAGTTGATCAAGTCCTCATAACTAGCAACACTTGAGCAGCAGAATTGCTGGGGTGAATGCTAAATAGGACTGCAAAACGCTCGAACGAAAAGACAGAAATGGCCCATGCTGCTACTTGTATGTGAGATCTATCTATAAAAGGTTATTCCGTATAGACTCATCATATGGACCATTCATGTGTGATGCTACCAAAACAAAATGCTACAGTACCAAAAATACAAGCATCAGCCTAAAAGCAAATTCCTACATTAATGAAGGGTGTGGACCCAGGGCATCAACCATGCAATCTTTTTAATGAATGTATTCTTAACATTAAACCAAGAACTGGGAAACAAAATACAAGAACTCAACATGATCATCAACAAGCACATTGGAGGTCAACATGAGCGGAGCAACTAGGCTGGAAAGAAGAACTCAAGTCCAAGTGTTAGCCAAATTTAGGGTCCCTTATTTCTGTTACACTGTTTTCAACAACACGTAAGGCTTAGTGCGGGTTCAACATAATGTAACAGTGTTCAGAATTTCTAACAATTGTTAAGAATTTCGGAGGAACCTCAACGTTCCGTTGAAGTCTTCAAAATATGCAGGAATGAAGAAAACAGTTGGTAAACCTGTCGGGCAGAATATTACCAAGATACGATGAATGAGATCAGAGCCACACTCCAGTTAGTGTCCGAGGGAACCGGATGCCTCTTACAACAGATGCAACCAGCAACTGTATTGATAATAGCCTGTGCGACCATAAGGGCAACGGCAGACATCAACCCAAGGCCTAACGCCGGGCTCCTCGGGTATATGCATTCACCTGGAGAAGAATCGGTTTGCACATCCGAAACCTGCATGAATCAAGCAGTGTATTAATACTTGGGCATAGTACTAAGGTGTTGCTTCAATAATACTGCAAGCCTACGACGTCGTTGCAACAAACTCTCCCTAGATCACCCACACTGAATCAGTTGATTCTTAGTGCCAAGTAAGGATGGCAATTTTATCCATGGACATGGATATCCATGGATATCCGATCCGAATGGATAGGGTTTGGATATGCTTTTGTGTCCATGGGCGGCGCCCAAACCCAACCCGGTTGTTCGTGGATAGGGCATGGATATAATCTTGTACTCATGGATATACCCAAACCCGACCCGATAGTATGACTTAATGGGGGAAAATCTGCTATCCTTGCCCCAAGGTTATATGTCCCACAACAATTTTACACTTTTTTATCTAAAACATGCATAAGAAATTACACAATCCCCATCGTAACTTTTTTTAGTTGACATTCAATCCCCTCTGTAACATAATCCAACACCCCTTCCCTTATTTTTACCTCCTCCTTAAATGACTCGTCATTCTCATCTGTTAGAAAAATACTAAATGATCTTAGGTTGTTAGTGGATGTTGATTTACCATAAGTGAAGCCTAGCCTAGCACGAGGTGAAGAATGGAAGAGTTTATGTTAATATTGTGTTATGTCTTATTTATATGTCTCGAAAGGACCCAATGGATATCCAATGGGTATGGATATCCATCGGATTTGGACATGGACACAATTTTTCACCCATGGATTTTTTCATGGGCGGGCAAAGACTGTCTTCATGGACATGGATATGGATTTGAGATTGTTCAACCCGATCCAAACCCGACCCATTGCCATCCTTAGTGCCAAGTGTGATAATTGCTCATTGTTTGCTGGTACAAATTCTTCTTTTATAAAGTAACTTCAAAACAAGAGAGTGTTATTGTGTATACTCTTCACAGGAACAGGGCAAATTGGCTTCCCTGATACTAGTTAAAATATAGTATAGGGCATCCTATATCTCTATGTGATAGACGTGGCTACATAGAAATGTGCTCAAGCCTCAAAGGGGCATAAATCTGCGATGTGAGCATAAGCAGTAGGACCTGTGTGTTTCAAGTATTGACCAAATTTAAACCTAGAGCAAATGATTCGTACTGATGATTCCCTATTTACCTCATTAAAAGTGAAAGATAAACAGATTCAAATGTAGCAAGCAAGGCGATCACAATGTAATAATAGTATAATTGGGGGAAACAGCCACACCTTGTGACAGCCCATCATATCGCTATTTGGAGTCCCATATGCATCCATAATATAAACGGATAAACAGATTCCCAACCTAGTACACTCAAGGGATATATATATATATATATATATATATATATATATATATATATACCAAGAACTTATCGATCACGACAAAATAGATTGGCACGAATGGCGTTTATGCACCACCACATCCATAACATAAACGGTTAAACAGATTCCCAACTAGCACACTCAAGGGATATATGTACATATCGAGAACATATCGATCCCGACAAAATAGATTGCCCGAATGGCGTTAACGCACCGCCGGACATAGCATACGTAACGTACTAGACGCTAGACAGATTGTAACACATTGTGCATTTGTCGGTCAGCTCAATGGAAAGCGACAACTTGGACAAATCCTTACCGAATCAGCCAATAATAGTATTTTGGCTACGAGGGATCGCCCAATGAAATAATCTAGTAGAGTCAAGGGATATACGTACATAACAAGAACTTATCGACCGCGACAGAGTAGACTGCCATGAATGTCGTATACGCGCCAACGCACGCAGCATACTTACATAGTGCTACACATTCTAGCAGCAGCAGCAGTTAGTAGTGAGCTCCATGGAAAGGAAACAAGCTGGGCATCACCCAATCATGGTATCTTAGTTAGGAGGGAGGGATTGGGGCAACCAATTTAGGCCAAGCATCCACCCCAGTCCACTCTGCCTCGCAAATGATCTTCAGTCAGGGCAAATCAGTAGGTCCAGCACGATTTGATTGAACAAGGCCGCGTAGAGAAGCTGGCACACCTAGCACCGCCGGGTAAGGAAATCCCCAATGCGGTAATGCGCGGAAAGAGGATGGATCGATCCCCAAGCTCCGAGACCGGCAGTAACGCCACCACAGCAGCAACAAGCGGCTACTCCTCCGGCCCTCTAGCTGCCGGCGTTTCTTGTTCGTCGGTGGTGGGGTGGCGGGGTGGCTAGATCTAGCAGCGGCGCGTAACTTAACCGCAGCAGCAAGCAAAGCGAAGCAAAGGGTGGCGGTTTCCTCCGGGGCGAGATTCGCTGGAAACTGACGGAGGGGAACGGGAGGGGTTTGTACCTTGACGCGGGTGCCCTCGGCGGCGAATCCGAGCGCGGCGGAGAGGACGCCGAGGAAGCCGACGAGCGCGCACACCACCACCGCCTTCCGCTCCATCCCCTTGCTTCCCCCCCTAGCTTCCTCCTCCACCAACCTCCCACCAACCTTGTCGCCGGATCTACCACCCCCGCCTCCCTCCTTCTCCCCGATGGAGCTCCACCAGCACTCACCTGCAGCAGCAAGCAAGCGAGCGAGCCAACTGCCGAGTGCCGAGCAACGGGGGAGGAGGACAAAAGATGGCAGCGCCGAGGACGAATTTCCCCCGTGATTTCTTTTCGTTTTCCCCCCCGCACCCGCAGCGCCTTTTCTTGTTCGCTAGCGCGGCTTTTTTATTTTATTTTATTCTTCCGTTCGTTCTTTCTTTGCGCCTTTTTCTATCCCCGCCTCCTTCCCCTCGCGACCCGCGCCGCGTCGCTTGCACGCGGGCCCAGGCACGAGGCGGGACGGCGTGTCGGTGGGCGTGGCGTGGGGAGCGCGGGGTGCACGGAGGCGTGGGGCGCGCACGCGGCTGGCTGGCGGGGTGGGGGGTGGGGTGGGTTGCTTGTTCGAGGCGCGCAGGGCGGAGTGGGGTGGGGGGAGACGGTGGGGTCGGACCTGAGTCTGACTCTGACTCATCCCGGCGCGCGGTCTATATACGGTGGACCGGTCGTGGTGGGGGATGGCGAGGGGCCCGCTGGCAGCGGGAGGGTGCGCGGTGGACGCGGTGCGTGGGAGACGATGTAACCAACTGACTGACTCGGTGCGCGGCGGGCGTGGAGTCTCGCTCGCTCCCCCTTTCTCGTGCCGAGTTCAAACGTGGGGAATGGAATCCATGGACCAGACGAAAGAAGAAGAAGAAGAGAACAAAAGCCAGGAGAACAATGCCGTCTCTTTCTTTTTTTTTAATCTTTCTGAGCATATAAGATATCCTCGCTTTTCATCTGCAAGGAAATTGCCTTCCGTTCTTCCAAACTGCTTCCTCTATAGACAAGGACAGAGAAATATAGTAATATCTAAACCAACACTCTTAGGCCTCCTTTGGTTTGGAGGATTTTTATAGGAATTTCATAGGATATGATTTTTGTAGGAAAAATTCCTTTAGATTCCTTTGGTTTGTAGGAATGGAATCCTATTCCTATGGAGAAATTCTTTCTATCCTTCACAATTCATAGAAAAATAAATATTAGCCTAGACTCAATGGAAAAAATCCTATGAAGTGAATCAAAGAACATCTTTTTTCTATTCCTACTCATAGGATTTGAGATGCATGTCATCCCATTTCCTATGACTTTTCTATTCCTATGATTTCCCTACCCTATGAACCAAAGGAGGCCTTACATTTCTTTACAGAGGGAGTATGCGTTTCTTTCACAGGGTTAAAACGATATCTTTTTTAAAGCGCGCAAAGTCATGGGGGAGAGAGAGGATCCTTCATGTAGTAGAGTTGGTGTACGGCGTCACCAAAACAAGCCAAGCCCCTTTCAACCTACAGGTCTCCTCAGCTTATGCCTGGATGAGGTTCATCGTAACTCGGCGATACATCTCCAGCAGCTCGGAATGCAAGAGCCATCGGCATTGGGTTTCACACGTCCTTCTGCTAGAGGCGACCACCCAGCAGGGGGAGGGGCTGGGTAGGCGCGACGTGCGATAATGGCGCCGGACCGCACCCAGAAGCAGCGATCGCCATTTTACCTTTCACAAAATAACCCATTAGAAAACCGCTTGAAGCCGAGCAGGAATCGACCGGAGGCTTTCTGTCTTGGAGGATTTCATTCCGCACGTGCCAACTGCACCAAAGATTCCAACTGTATGTTCAGGAAAACCAAAGATTCCAACTGCAAAGCAAGATGAAAATAGCTGGCAGATTCCAACGTTCCGCCATGGCTTGCCATAGTGCAACTGCCCGTGAGAACCTACAGTAGACGTGTAACGTCTCCTCTTTGTCCTCTTGCAAACTACCTAATCCTCCGTATGTTCTATCGATGGGAGGTTTCACAATCCACCCTCTCTTGCCCCCACACGCGAAGCTGCCCGTCTCCTCCCACGGGCGCAACCTCCATGGCCTCTGACGGGCTCCCATTTACACATTCCTCTCACCCCTACTCAGTGTTGTCGGTGCTGCTTCGGCTCCCTTCTTCCATTATTCAGCGTTCCCGCGGGGGCTATCTACCTCATGCTTGGTGCAGGAGGTGACACAGTTCATGCCATAGAAGGGTCATGTCGGCCGACCCTCGTCTTTCCTTTTCAAACTTGTTGAGGAGTCCACCGCTACCCCCCTGCTCTCACACGGAGCTGATGTCATTGCCTTTTGTCATGTTGCCATCCTCCTCCGCAGCTAGGTATAGGACACGAAGATCAGGAAAACCAAAATAGGACAACCTGCTAACGGGAAGGTCCGTCATGGTCCTCATGGAAGAGAAAATATAGAGGATGTAGTTTAGGGAGTCTGATAAGGAAAGCACTGGAAGCCTCGAAAAGCTTTAGAGGGCCTCTAAAAACTTTAGGGAGTCTGATGTGGAGAGCGCTCAAAGCCTCTAAAACCTTTTAAGGAATCCACTATAGTTTCTCTAAGAAGGCAGTCGGTAGGCCATTAATCATAACTAGAGAAATCCCCCATAAAGATCATTATTGGATGAATATGGCATGTTTGGTCCAAAGAAGATTCATATAAATTTTGTAGAATTCTCCCTGGGAATTTTTCCAATATAGGAAGTTTGGTTTATAGGAATAAGTATCATAGGAACTTTTCATATGGTCTACATGTCATAGGACAATTTGTTTACATTGGGCATGACCTCATGCAAAGATTTCTTTGTTTCACTCACAACCATGACATATACCAAATCATTCACAAAAAAACTACATTTTCCGGTGGTGTGCTGATACGTGTTAAATGTACTTATAATTTTAAAAAATTTATATTATTTCTTATTCTATTAGGCATTGTTTTATATTTCGTTGAACTTACCCATCAATAAACAGCTAGACGAACCAGTTTATGTCAATGTGTCTATGGGTACAAATAAAAAAATGTGTCTACGGGTACGTGTATTTTCCATAATTCAAGAAAATAAGAGAAACATCAGCATATATTTTCTCATAGGACCTGAGCCAAAAGGTGGACCCATGGGGCGGCCCACTGGGTCCACACGCACCCTTGGCAAAGTTAGCGAGAGGTATGTGCCTTGTGTCATGTGATTCGACCCACTTTGTGTTCCTGAGTTTCTTAGACTCTATGCCATTGGGAACGGACACCTTCCTTGATTGGTGGCTTCGGAATAGAGTTAGCTTCCGGACGCCATAGAAAATGGGATTTGATATCGTCATTTGCACGGCTTGGGCCTTATGGAAGCAACGAAATGCCCTGAGTTTTCAATAGACGAGAACAACAAAATGGTGCTGCTAGTCTTGCTAACATGATCCTTGATGAACTTAGAGATTGGAAAGTGGCTCTGAATGGAGTAGGTGGTTTACAACGTTTTGTGAGAGAGATGCTAGCTAGTACGGTTTGTGTAGGTGTACCTACGTTGATGTTCGCATCATCGTGAGGATTCTTGTAAACACTTTTCTCCCCTCTATAAAAATGTGGTATCCGATTTACGTACTCTCAAAAAAAAAAGTTTCTTAGATTTAATCAGCTTTTTCCCTCAATTTTTTAATCAATTTTCACCTGTTCTTTTTTTTGTTACCTGATTTTCCCCCGAAGAACCTTCAAAGTTTATGTTTCTTTTTACATTCTGATTTCATTTCTCGTTTCTTCTTTATTGACTCTGTTGTCACATAAGAAATATCATTGTTAAGCCATCATGAAAACATCACTACTGGGAAAGGACTTATAGGTGATCACAAATTAGTGGCGAGCAGGGCAGGGCACCCGCCACAAGTTGTGCAGAAGCAGTGGCGGGTGCTTTTGGATACCCGCCACACATGCGGTCCCTTCGTATGTTTTTTTGTATAACTCAGCTGTGGCGGACCAACAGAGACACCCGCCTGTTGACATCAGATTTTGGCACGACGTAAAAGGCAATAAGATGGTCTGAAGTGAAATGGTTTTCAACATGAAAAGTTTCACGTCGCCGAGTGGAAATTTTTTGATGTTTAGGTTATCGTCATCCGACCTCATCTCAGGGGCCGAAACTGTACTCCGTATGACAGAATTTAGTGTTTCAAGTGCTTTTTGGCCCATTACGCCTCCAAAACGACCTCAGCTGAAGGAGCACTCTACATGGATTGTCTTCGCCTCGTCGAAGCAATCAATTTTGATAGACAAATCATCTTAATCCAAGTTCGTATGCAAAATTTAGAGGCAACGCACTGTAGACTGGCTCTGAGCGAAAATATGGCGCGGGTACTAGACACCCACCTAGGTAATGTCTGATGGGTCGTGAGTCCTTGGGCCATCAAGACAGCCTTGAATCAAAAAACCTTCAACACGAAAAAGTTTTGCCTCGTCGAGCCGATTGATTTTCATATGTAATTCGTCTCAATCCGAGGTCATAGGCGACCTGGAGAGGCAAATCAAGATCAGGATGTGTTTTCATTTGGGAAATCCGAGTGAAAAGTTTACCATCCGAGTGAAAACTTGTCGTCCGAGTAGAAGATTGCCATCCAAGTGAAGATATTGCCATCTGAATGAAATATTGTCATCCGAGTGAAACATTGACATCCATGTGGAAAAATCTAGCCGGGTGATCTGAGTGAAGGACCCTAACATCCGAGTGGAGAGATTCGAATCCGAGTGCTCCGACCAGAAGCTGAAAATGTGCCTGAAAAGTTATCTGGATTGCTTCAGATGGAAAAGTGTTCAACACAAAAGTTATGCGTATCGTCGGAGGGTGGCATGGATAGCCTACTCCTCGTCCGACTATCCTACGAGGGTGTCCCGGTCCACGGGGTCGAGTTCAGATGAGGAGCCGCCGCCGGATCCGACGATGATGGCGATGGCTCCCTCCTGATCGATGGGTTGTGTTATCTATGTATGGATCGTTCATTGCTTCGAAAGACAATGCGCGGTCTGGTATGATTCTACGAAACTGATTCGAAGATGTTATGTATGCATCTCGCCGCATTTTGTTCAACTGCGATGAGTTCACTCATAGCTAAGCTTAGTGCTCTGATGGAAGGTGTTGCTTTGGCAGTTTAGCATATCAAGGCAGCAATGATCATCTAATCTGACTGCTGAGTTGCACTGAATATTATAACTGATCGCGGTCTTGATTCCTACTATGGACATCTTAAAGCATGGTTAATATTACATCCAACAACCGGCTATATGAAGTTGCGACGTCACGTATAGCCACATAATAGCCCACTTGTTAATAGTTAGCTATAAACATTTACTACTTTATCACTGTTTGACCCACTATCTTGTCTCACTAGTTTTTTGGAGCTCATGCTCACTACAAGAAATATGTCAAGTAGTGACCTTCTGTCAGTGACCCTAAAAGAATTGGTCATAGATCTATGACCATTTGAGTCCAATTGGTCAAAAGCTGTTCGGGGGGCTTCAAACCCTAAACTATAACGACTATTTTGGTCAGAAAGGTCGTAATTTCCTTACACGAAATGGTCATAAAGCATATAGCACTGGTCCGCTGCCTTATTTCTAGCTGATCATGACCAATATAGATGGTCATAACCTTGTAAATTGTGGTGGGTTGCTATGACTAGGCGCCACCTCATCAGTTTTGCCTATGTGTCATGTCCATGTGTCAGTTTTTGCCCTAGGTTGTGAAGCAACCTATATTTCTGTCATTCCCAAAATTCCCAAAAAAATCTCATAAATTATTTGGGTCATATCTTTCTCAAATATGTACAAAATTTCCTTGCCTAGTTCAAAAATAATTCAACAATATTCATTTTCCTATTCTGTTCAGAAAAACACTTTGTGAAAGAAGTGCTATTTATATATTCTTGATTGCCCTCAAAATTTTTGGGCACTCTTTCCTATCCAAATCATTGCCGCATGATAAAATTCAGGTCCATTGGCCCAGTAAATCTTCCTCAGCAAATTTTCAAAGTTTTTGTCCACCTAGAAGCATTGTGAAGGAAGTACAAGATAGGTATATCGTTATGAGTTTAATTTTTGCCACATATTCTATATGCCAAAGTCATAACTCTACACAAAAGTTTAGCTCTATCTAACAATACATGTGAGCTCACCATCGAATCTTTGTTCCTGGTAATATTTGTAGTTTGTGAAGCAACTACATTTTATATTCCTTTATAATTGCTGAAAATTTGCCAGGACATTACCCTGACTATAGAAACCCCCTACACCGAATTTCAGCATAATCCAATCATCTATGTAAGCCCAACTTCAATTTCTATTTTCTGTCCAAATTGGCACATTGCAAAGGAAGTGCTATCTAGACACCTCCTATTGTCCTCTAACTTTTTGTGCCATCTTACATATAAAAATCATTGCCACATTCCAATATTCAGCTCCATTTTCCTATTAAATTTTCCTCGGCAAATTTATAAAGTTTCTATCCAGAGAGAAGATTTGTGAAGGAAGTACAAGCTAGTATTATCCAAATGGTATAAAACTTTTACAGTGCTTTAATATGCCCAAACTACCATACTCCACAAAATTTCAGCTCATTCCACTTATCCACTTGAGCCCAGATTCAACATCCATATTTCTGCCCGATGTGGTACTTTGCAAAGCAAGTGCCATCCAAACTCCTCCATTTGAGCTGAAAATTTGCCAAGACAGTCTCCCTAGTAGATGATCATCCTCAGCCAAAACTCAGGCCCATTAGCCTTGTGAATTTCCCGTACCTCTTATCAAACACTTGGCTGCTAATTCATGTTTGAGCATAGTTCGGTCTCCTCGTGAGATTCTTCTGTTGTTATTTTCTTCCTAGCATCTACCTGAGGAGTGCCCAACCTACTAGACATGCCTAGGCTACCCAGAACACATGGCAATGCCACGGTCAGGCGGTGACCACGCGACGGGCATGCGAGTCTACGCGCTTTGGAGTTGGGGCCCTGGGCCACCGTCCAAACCACGATGTATCACCACAAAACCATGTAATTATGATTAAATAGATAATTATGTAACTAGAAACGATTTTTGGAAAAAATAAAGAGCAAACTATAAGGCAGCTACAGTTCAAATTTGACATGTTTCCTACTGAATGGGCGAAAATTTGTCATGAGAGGTGGATAAAAACTTTTGACACCCAACCATTTTGTCAAATATATGGTTCCTACTGAATGGGCCTAGTATTTTAGAAAATTGATTTGGTACAATTTTGCAACAAATATATGGTAGGTCCTTCACAAAAAAAACTCATTTCGGGCACTTAGAAAATGGAAAATGAATTTTCCGTGCAAAGAAAATGAAAACTTTCTTAGGAAACATTGTTTGGAATTCCAAGATGCACCCTTGTGCACAATATGAGATCATTTGAACAAACTATGCCATGAATGTGGCCATAAGATTGATCATTTGGCTTGAAAGCCATGAATCTTCACGCATGGTAACTCATTTCTGAGAACACTTTTTTAAAATAATTGCCATAGTACAAGTTTATTATTTTTTCCCGTAACTTGGTCACATATAATGACACAATGCGAAGGTTTTATATTTTTTTATAATTTTTTATGCCCGTTTCAAAATGCGGTCAAAATGGCGGGCTTGACCGTTCCTAACTAGTGGTTGAATCTTGGAAAACTTTTGATGTTTCTCTGATTAAAATAGATACTTATGTACCTAAAAATTATTTTTAGAAAAAAATAATGAGCAAACTATGAGGCAGCTGCAGTTCAAATTTGACACGGTTCCTACTGAATCGGCGAAAATTTGTCTTTTTCATGAGAGGTGGATAAAAACGTTTGAAACCCAACCATTTTATCAATTTTGCATTAAATATGTCCTAGTATTTTATAAAATTTATTTGGTCCAAATTTGCAATAAATATATGGTAGGTCATTCACAAAAAACCTTATTTTGGGCACTTAAAAAATGGAAAATTGATTTTTCGTCCAAAGAAAATGAAAACTCCCTTAGGCAACATTGTTTGCCATTCCAATATGCACCCTTGTGCACAATATGAGATCATTTGAACAAACTATGCCATGAATGTGGCCATAAGATTAATCATTTGACTTGGAAGCCATGAATCTTCACACATGATAGCTCATTTCTGAGAACACTTTTTTAAAAGAATTGTCATATTACAATTTTATTATTTTTCCTGATAACTTGGTCACATATAATGACATAATGCGAATGTTTTCCAATTTTTTGATTTTTTTGAATTTTTTATGCCCGTTTCAAAATGCGGTCAAAACGGCGGGAATGACCGTTCCTAGCTAGTGGGTGAATCTTGGAAACCTTTTGATGTTTCTCTAATTAAATAGATAGTTATGTACCTAGAAATGATTTTTGGAAAAAATAAAGAGCAAACTATGAGGCAGCTACAGTTCAAATTTGACTCGCTTCCAACTGAACCGGCGGAAATTTGTCCTTTTCACGAGAGGTGGATCAAAGCTTTTGACACCCAACCATTTGGTCAATTGTGCATTAAACATGGCCTAGTATTTTATAAATTTGATTTGGTCCATTTTTACAACAATTATTTGGTAGTTCCTTCAAAAAAACCTCATTTCGGGCACTCAAAAAATGATTAAAATAGCTAGAAAGATAGAAAATGCATGCAAATTTGTGATCATCCATAAAATGTGGTCTAAATTGAGTGATAAATCTAGTTGTGCCATTTTGGAAAATATTTTTAATAGCTGCTTCACAAAACCTCCTAGTTTTAGTACTTAGAAACTATTTTAAATCATAAAATTTCTGAACTAATCAGGGCTCTTCCCACGGATCACTCCAATGCAGCCAATCTGAACCATCCAGATCCCACGGATCCAACAGCTCTCACTCACCTCTCAGGTCTCTCTCCCCCAACCCAAACCCTAGCAGCCCTCACTCCATCAAGATCTCTCTCCCCCTCTCCCCGAGAACCGACCCGCCGCCGCCTATCTCCTCCCTCGCCGCCGCTGCTGCCATCTCCTTCCCGTCCCCGGCCTCCTTCCGCAACGCCCCCATCAATCCCGATCCCTTCTCCTCCTCATCTCCTCTCCCCCACCGCTCCCACCCACTGAACCGATCTTGATCCCTTCCAGATCGAGAGAGAGTGAGAGCTCGCCTCCTCCCTTCTAGATCGCCGCCGCCACCTCCCTCCGGTGGAGCTCGCCGCCGTCCATGGCCTGCCCCAGGCCCGAGGTCCTTCGCTCCTCTAGATCCGGCCTCCTCCTCGGTCCTGCCCGACGCGTTCGACCTGGGCTTCGATGCCTACGCCCATAACGCCGCCACCGTCGGCGGCCTCATCTCCGACCTGCGCTCCTGCGTTTCCCAGGGTGCGTGTCTGTGACCACCACCCTCACCCTCACCGTAGATGACCCCCCGCCGCCTCCGCACAGCACCGCGCCCTCCCCTCACCCTGGCCCCAGGTCGGGCAGTGCGAGGCGACGCTCCAGACCCGCGAGGGCCGCAGCCTTGCCATGGTGCGCTCCTTCCTCCCTCTCCTCCCAGACCCGCTTGGATCCGCATGACCCACCCTCACCGCACCTCGTCTCCTCTCTCTGCCTCTCAGATCCACCACGACAAGGTCACCATGGGCCTCGACCTCCACGGACGGCGGCCAGATCGAGCAGAGCTTCCCTTCCTCTGCCCGACGGGATAAGGACAAGGACAAGCAGCAGCAACATCGCATCATCAAAGTTCAATCTCATCTTCTTCCCTCTGTTTATTTTCTACAATCCCAAGCCATTGCTGCAATCCCTCCCTCCCTCCCCCGATTGGATTGGCTTCTTCGATCTGGGCTAGTGGCTGATTGTGGTTGGGTTCATTCGTGGGCAGGGACCAAGGTCGGGTACAAGCTCGATGTGGTCGTTTGCGGGAAGGACCTGGAGCAGGACTGCAGGGCGCACCGCGGGATCGGCTACTTCATCGAGCTGCTCGTTCTGCTCGGCCTCTTCGCCAGGTTGACCTTGTCCATTCGTCTCAAAGCTGAAGGGTGTTTTCTTATCCTGTTTCTGCTTGAGGTTAATTGATTCGATGTCAGATTATGTGTATATACTTGCAAGTCCAAAATGTAGTATAATAGTGTTGATATAATGTAGTGCTGGGCACCACCGCGTGTGTTTATCATACACAGGCATTGTGATTATCTAATTTAGCACGTTGCTGATCTTATAATGCTACTCTGCATACTTATCTTGCTGCCTGGTAGGGGTTCCCCTTGAAGGATTGATTGTGCTCTGTATCCTACCATGATATATTCTCAACGAGTTTACTGAAATTGTTGTAGTCTGAAAAATAGTTAACAGTTTCTCTGTTTGGTACTATTAAACTGATAGTCAGAGAAACTGTTAAATTGTTGGTTTCATACTACTCACAATCAACAGATGAATTTCAGTACTTCTGTTTGGTACTATTTGCCACTAGTAAGAACAATTTTTTTGAAGCTAGTAAAATTCATGGAACTTAAAAGGTCAAATAAGTTGATTTATCTCTTTTCAGCCTTAACATAGAAGGTGGAGTTATCCGTTCTATTTAGCCTATTTTTACTTGGGTTGGATTAACCCGTGAACAAAATTCAAGTTCCTATAATACTAAATTAAATCTAGTTTCTGCACATCATCTTGTTTTCAGGTTTAGCACCTGAGCTGTATTCTTCCACATGAATGGAACCACTTAGGGTTGTTTTAGCACGTTGTAGTTCCAGCCTGAGAGAAACTGCAGTTTCCCCTCCAACTCAGTGATTATTGGTCCACATGAATGACATGTTTTTAAATCTATTTCCTAATTTTGTGGTCCATAGAACAAGGCTGGTTGCTGTAGCTGCTCAAAAGTTCATTGCAGACATCGCAGACATTGTTGTTACTTACTATACATTGCATTGTAGTTTCGCTGGAGATTTTGCTTGAGAGACACTTGGATTCACGCAGCATCAGGACGAGCTCAAGCACGACCACCAAGAGGCACCACCGCAGCAGTAGGTAGCACGTCCATATCCACCTCCCTCTCCCTCTGCTCCCAATCCTTTTTATTAGAATATACTGTGTACATTCTGAACCCCCTAATGTGACACAAGTATACGCACATGCTATGGTTTAAGTGTTGCTTGTGTATGGTAAATAGGTTGAGCACCCACCGCTATTTGATGCTATTTTGTTTAGGATTCAGTTCCTCTATGCATGTAATCTCTAGACCATGATCAAGCATACACACACGGTTGATTTGCATGGAACTATTACTACCAACTAAAGAAGGAAGCAGACTTCTTCACATAAAGGAAGATGTCTGTTTTAGTAATATAAACAAATAAAAAAAGATTGTTTGCATACAATTAGATCATTCTCACTTATTAGTTGAGTTCTAAGTATGTAGAATCTTTAGTTCTCTGGTTATATTATAGTCAGAATTATACAGTGTGCATGATTTTATCCATTGCTGGTACTATGGATAGAGCTTTGTGTGTAATCTAGAGTTGTTCCTGTTATTGTTCTATCCATTTTATTGCTGTTACATGTCTAGCCAGTAACCAGGACCTGCACTTGTGCCATGCATATTCATATTGTCTCTATTGTCTTGTATGAATATCTCATTTTAACTAGCTCGGCTAAAAAAGCTCGGTACTAGCTGAAATGTGTTTATCATTCTATAAAGAATTGTCCTTTACTCCTTTACTCCTTTTTTTGAATGGAATGTTCATAATATATTGGCTCCAGTTTTTCTAATTCTTCTTAGCTGATTCATGTAACAGGGCGATCATGGAGGGCATGCAGTTGTTCTGTTAGCCCAGTCCTGACTATGGCCGTCCAGTGAGTCTGACATTTGATCTCTATCGAAGGAGCTCCATGCTGAAGAAGAAAACACTTGTATAGCTTGTAACATTACTTGGAGTGCTTGTAAAGTACTGTAGAGATTTGCATTTGTAGAGCTTGTAAAGCATTGTATATGTTAGAGCTTGTATTACGTGTCATTTGTAGAGCTTGTAGTGAATCTGGCTATTGTTATTTGAATTATTATGTGTGTTTTCTGCTTGCCTACACTAGTAGAAAAAGGTCCTTTAGTCCCGGTTCAAGAACCGGGACTAAAGGCCCTCCACGTGGCCGGTCCACCTTTAGTCCCGGTTGGTAACACCAACCGGTACTAAAGGAAATTTTCTGATTTTTTTTGATTTTTTGATTTTCAAATTTCTGAATTATTTTAACCTCTAATCTCTAATCACCCCTCATCACTGCTCAATTTAATCTCTAATCATCCTCATCATTCCAAATCATCTAACTTCCCGGACGGTCACCCATCCTCCCACTCCCCCAGCCTAAGCACGCTTAACTTCCGGGTTCTATTCTCCCTCGTTTCCAAGTCTGCACTCATTGTTTTCCTGACAATAGTAAGATGTCAATCCTATTAACCCTCAGGAGTTTAGCTTGAGCATGAAGTCACACATTTCACTGTTTGAGTTTGAAACTATTGTTCTAAAAAACAATAATTTTTTAGTAACACTAATATTTTCTTGAATAAGTAGTTCAAACATTGTTTGACCACAGTTTGACCATAGTTTGACCAGATTTGACCAAAATTCAAAAAAACTGAAATAATTATTTATTAACACTAATATTCTTGAATAATTATTTAGTAACACTAATACTTCTTGAATAAGTAGTTTGACCATAGTTTGACCAGATTTAATGAAAATTTAAAAAAACTGAAATTTGAGCATAACTTTTTTCCTTTTGGAATATGAGGATTCTACAAATTTGCAAACAGGCCGTAGGCGGTCTCCATCGGATGTAACTTTTCGAGTAGATGATTTTTCATATAAAAAACTTTTTAATCCGAGTTCGTATGCAAAAGTTATGCCCATTTTACAAATTCCAGAGAGATTTTGTAAATAAAGTCGAAATTCATATTTGTAAATTTTCCCAACAACTAGACCACATATCACATGGGAAACTTATTTTATTTTATTTTTTGACATTTCCATCATTTTCTTTTGTTTTTTCTAAAACTGAAAAGGCGGTCAGGGGGGGGAGTTTGAAAATGGGTCCTTTAGTACCGGTTCGTGCCATGAACCGGTACTAATGCCTCAAAACCCATTAGTCCCGGTTGGTGGCACCAACCGGGACTAAAGGTCTAACCTTTAGTACCGGTTGGTGCCACCAACCGGGACTAATGGGCATCGCACCCTTCAGTCCCGGTTCGTGGCACGAACCGGGACTAAAGGGCCCAGGTGAACCGGGACTAATGCCTTAGCCGCACGAACCGGGATAAATGCACCCATTGGTCCTGGTTCTGGACTGAACCGGGACTAATGGGCTTACCCGGCCTGGACCAAAGCCCCCCTTTCTACTAGTGCTATTTAAATACTGGTTATTTTCTTACTATGAAATTCAAATATGATGTCAAATTGAAATATGAAGAATCTAAGCCTAATAGCTGGGACCCATTTATCAGAACCTGACAAGTGGGACTTGTTTGACTAATGGACCCATTTTATAAAAAAAGAAAACTAAAACTGCTGGTACAAAAAGGCCATGGCCTAGAAAATAAAAAAGGCTGAATTGTAGGGCTTGGCCCGTGTAGTTCATCAAAATTAGCAGCGAAAAAAAATATAAATGGCTGAATTAATGGGCTTAGCCCATATAACCACCGAATTGGACCGGGCTGATTCTTATCCACATCAGCTTGCCATGCTGGATTCCTACGTGGCCCGGGGAGGTTGCTAGTGACCAAAAAATTGGTCGTGGAATCAACGACCTTTTACAGAAGGTCGTTAATTTCAGTTTACGACCGCCAGCTTTTGACCTTCTGTTTTTTGGTCAAAAAAAGGTCGCAAATGAAAAATAATGACCTTTCAGCGGCCAATAGTGAGGGTCACAAGTTGACATATTTCTTGTAGTGGCTGCAGCTGGCTACTAATCTACAGTCTGCTTCTCTTCTTCAACTTAGAAAAAATATTATATTTAGATCCTTATATCCTGCTTACATCATATTATTACACTTGCTTTTATGAATGAAATTGTAGTTACTTTGGAAGACCGTGAGTTTGTCCTCCAGAAACTAGATTGTGAGAAAACTAGGGTTGTCGTCTTCTTAGCGAATTATGGCAGAGCTAAGGGGGCGAACCGTGTGTTGGTTACGTCACTCACCTATATTTATCTCAATGCTATTGCTAGCCGACTGTAACCTTGTTACTCCCATACAAGAATTAGACTATGTGCTTTCCCTCAAAAAAAAACAAATGATAAAAGGGGATGTTTCTCTTTTTTTTAGAAAAGGAGGATATACCCCCGGCCTCTGCATCTGGACGATGCATGCAGCCATATTATTAATTATTCACAAAGACCATACAAGGTGATACATCAATAACCCTGAAGCCACCATCTTGGCAACACCGTTGCTACTCCTATCCACTTGATGAAGGCGTGCCGAATGTCCGGGCCTAATACCAAACAGACATTGCATCAAAGCCTAACATCTAAAGCCGAGTGTCCCATCCAAGACACTACCTGGATTGGGTCCCACACCGGTCTGGCACACTCCCAGTGAGCACCGCACGCTGCAAGGGCCGTCACCTCCATCATCCCTCGGTCCATCCTCAGAGCAGAACTGAAGCACCGACCTTGCCAGACCTATCTGCCATCAACGCCACCATGACGCCAGACAGCTTCCTCCTCCTGCACGAGTCCATCTCCGCGCATCAGACGTCGAGTCTCCACAGTGCCACGCCGCCGAGATCCGCCACCATCAATGTGCAAGATGAAGCACCGCTCCACCAAACTCGCCGTCCTCTAGTCCCTCGAGCCCGTGTGCACCTCCAAGAATGACGCCCCCAGGGGGGAAACGACACCAGAAAGCCGCCGTCATACGATATACTGATCTAGGGTTTCCCCCGGAGGTAGCAGAGAGTGGCCTTGAACTTCTCCGCGGCGATGCCTTCAGGAAGGAAACGACGCAGACAGCATCGCCATCGCCGGCCTTGGCCATAGCCAAAAGCAGGTTTTCACCCAGATCTGATCGAAGACCTTCATCTCTCGTGCACGGGTCGCCGCCATCCTTGCCGGGATCTGGATAATCCCACTACCAGATCTCAGTAAGGAGAAGCCCCCCTCCCCCACCGAGGCCCGCCGGTCGAGCAGGGAAGGCCGAGACCGCACCCGCAGACCAGATCCGCGATGGATCCATGCCCGCGCCGCCGCCCCGGAGTCAGCCCCACGCGCAGCCACCACCGCCTGTCGAGGCCCGCTGCCGCGCGCCCCGCCACCGCTCGCCGAGTCCTGCCACCTCGCGCCAAACCGCGAGTGCCGCAGGATACCGCCGCCTGCCGCCTAGATCCGCCGTCCGCGGAGGAAGGGGAGCCGGGAGAGGGAGTCCCCCCGCCGCCGCCGTCTGCCACGCGGGTTTCACCCGGGGGCGTCCTCCGGCGGCGGCGCGAGGAGGGGAGGAGGAGAGGGCGGCGGCGGCGCCTAGGGTTGGAGAGCCCCCCAGTCGCCCAGGGCGGGGGCGACGCGAGGGGCCGACTGCCAGGTCTTTCTTGCTCCTGTTGCTTTGCTCTAAAAGGGGATGTGATAAATGAAACTATTGATGGACACATAAATGATGAGATGCTCAACCGGGGAAGGAAATAGTGAGTGATCATGTATAAAAGATCACATTTATTAGATGGATATGTGTGTGCTATGAGGATAGATTTAATAACATTCAAAGAAAGAAAGAAAATATCAATGCCCACGGCACTATATATAGACATAGTTGCTATGGCTTATTGGCAAGAACAATAGTAGGACAAAGAAAAAATCTACTCGAGTACTCCTTATGGCGCATATCAAGAAGAGCGTGCAGGCTATGTGCCTGCTGGCTCTTGTCATGTCTACCACTCTCTTGCCCTCTCATGTAGAAGGAATGATCATGGGTACATTCATTTTCTTTTCTTTTCTATTAATATTTGCATAAGTTGTTGGATGTTATTAATTGGGAAGTTATTGTTGTGATCCCCATCCTCTATGTGCAGATATGAAGGGCACGACGGTCCGCACGTCGTGTGTTGTTATGAAACACTGCACAATCGGTCAATGCCAGAAAAACTGTTCAATGCGTGGATATGATAAGGATAAAAGCAGTTGTGTATCCTTCGAAGATGACAACTGCTGCTGCTTCACGAAGGGAATACCACCACCAAGATGATATACAAACCATCCTTGCTAATGTCAAATAATACTATTTGATGTAACTAATGTAGAAATAAACTTTAAACTTCACTCCATGAATGCAAGGATTAAAAGGAACTCACCAATACATATAAAAGTTTATGCTCACTTAGTGATACACATGCATGTCTCGGCTTGCCACGAAATTGAAGGAAATATGCCCTAGAGGCAATAATAAAGTTATTATATATTTCCTTACAATCATGATAAATGTTTATTATTCATGCTAGAATTGTATTAACCGGAAACATAATACATGTGTGAATGCATAGACAAACAAAGTGTCACTAGTATGCCTCTACTTGACTAGCTCGTTGCTCAAAGATGGTTATGTTTCCTGACCATGAACAATAAGTTGTTATTTGATTAACGAGGTCACATCATTAGTTGAATGATCTGATTGACATGACCCATTCCATTAGCTTAGCACCCGATCATTTAGTATGTTGCTATTGCTTTCTTCATGACTTATACATGTTCCTATGACTATGAGATTATGCAACTCTCGTTTACCGGAGGAACACTTTGGGTGCTACCAAACGTCACAACGTAACTGGGTGATTATAAAGGAGCATTACAGGTGTCTCCAAAGGTAGATGTTGGGTTGGCGTATTTCGAGATTAGGATTTGTCACTCCGATTGTCGGAGAGGTATCTCTGGGCCCTCTCGGTAATACACATCACATAAGTCTTGCAAGCATTACAACTAATATGTTAGTTGTGAGATGATGTATTACGGAACGAGTAAAGAGACTTGCCGGTAACGAGATTGAACTAGGTATTGGATACCGACGATCGAATCTCGGGCAAGTAACATACCGATGACAAAGGGAACAACGTATGTTGTTATGCGGTCTGACCGATAAAGATCTTCGTAGAATATGTAGGAGCCAATATGGACATCCAGGTCCCGCTATTGGTTATTGACCGGAGACATGTCTCGGTCATGTCTACATTGTTCTCGAACCCGTAGGGTCCGCACGCTTAAGGTTACGATGACAGTTACATTATGAGTTTATGCATTTTGATGTACCGAAGGTTGTTCGGAGTCCCGGATGTGATCACGGACATGACGAGGAGTCTCGAAATGGTCGAGACGTAAAGATTGATATATTGGAAGCCTATGTTTGGACATCGGAAGTGTTCCTGGTGAAATCGGGATTTTACCGGAGTACCGGGAGGGTTACCGGAACCCCCCGGGAGCTATATGGGCCATAGTGGGCCTTAGTGGAAAAGAGAAGGGGCTGCCCTAGATGGGCTGCGCGCCTCCCCCCTTCCCCTAGTCCTATTAGGACTAGGAGAGGTGGCCGGCCCCCTCCTCCTCTTTTCCCCCTCCGCGAATCCCATTCCAACTAGGATTGGGGGGGGGGGGGGAATCCTACTCCCAGAGGGAGTAGGACTCTCCTGGCGCCTCCTCCTTGGCCAGCCAGCCTCCCCCCTCTACTCCTTTATATACGGAGGCAAGAGGCACCTCTAGACACACAAGTTGATCCACGTGATCTGTTCCTTAGCCGTGTGCGGTGCCCCCTGCCACCATATTCCTCGATAATATGGTAGCGGAGTTTAGGCGAAGCCCTGCTGCTGTAGTTCATCAAGATCGTCACCACGCCGTCGTGCTGACGGAACTCTTCCCCGACACTTTGCTGGATCGGAGTCCGGGGATCGTCATCGAGCTGAACGTGTGCTCGAACTCGGAGGTGCCGTAGTTTCGGTGCTTGATCGGTTGGATCGTGAAGACGTACGACTACTTCCTCTACGTCGTGTCATCGCTTCCGCAGTCGGTTTGCGTTGGGTACGTAGACAACACTCTCCCCCTCGTTGCTATGCATCACATGATCTTGTGTGTGCGTAGGAATTTTTTTGAAATTACTACGAAACCCATCATAAATCCTCTCTAGGAACCGTTGTCAACCTCCCCCCCCCCCTCCTTTATGAAGGAACACATCAACCATGGCCAGCAGGTCGCCTCCTCAACTGCCCTTCTTCTTAATGAATTCACACACAATCTCTCGGAGTTGTGGCCCAGGCTGAAATCAGCAAACAAAATGTTGTTGTATACATGTTTGTTGGTGATTTTTGAGGCCCACATGGATGCTTGTTGATGATTGTTGTTATGTACATGTTTGTGATCTGTTGAGAAAAGAAACGGTGCCATCTGCTTCCTATCTGCAATGTAGATTTTTTTATAACATTCAAGTTCTATTGAACAAATTCCTCCATACAAAAATTGTGCCTATTGAGTTTTAAATTCCACCGATTAATCCAGTTAATAGGCCAACTCACCAATTAATCGCTACTCCCAAATCAAACGAGCAGCTACCAGTTAACGATTTCCTCAACATTAGTTGCAAGGAATGCAATTTAATGCTTCTATAAAAGCAAATCCTTGGCCCACTAGCACTTGGATATTGCGTTGTTGTCGGCTGCCACGTGCAGCTCCTTTTAAGAGGTTTTTGTGGTAGTTTGGTGGCTTCTATTTGTTGGAAGAGTTTGTTCCATTGATCAGTCTGGTACTGCTCGTCCTCACAAAGACGCTCCGCTCTCTTTTTTCTGGAGGTATCGACTAGCCTTGGCCGCAACGCATCATGGTTAGGGCTATTGAGCGACTCGTCCAAGATGTCATCGTCGTCAGGGTCGAGGCTGCTTCGTGGCTTGTCGGTGTCGTCATTGGGATTGGCGTCATTATCGTCGTTGTTATTTTCCCTCTGTTGTTGCCGCTGCCACCCACCACCATTATTCGCGATTCCACCTCTGCCGTTATTGTCGTTACTGCCTCTGCTGTTGTCGGTGTTGCCGCCTCCGTCATTGGGGGTGTCTACTATGTAGAAATCATAGTGGAGGTTGCCGTCCACTTCCCCACGGGCATGGTGTCAGTTGGCGGGCTATCCGAGGACTCGCCGCCCCCCTCATCCATGCCATCGACTTTGCCAGAGGCGCTTGCAAGGACTTCACTGAGGTCCTTGATATTGCCCACTAGGTGGGTGGTGGGTGGCCAAAAATTCTAGCTTTTCTAGGAGACTCCCGGATCCGATCGTAAACCAAGGCCTGGTCGTGGGATATTGTGATCCTCTGAATTATATCTAATATCTCATTCAAGAGAGACTTCTTGCACTCCTCTTGGGTTCGGTCCATAGACGGGACCGTTAGGATTTTTCCTAAGATCCAATCTGACATGGATCCAGGTTCTTTATTGCCGGCCAGATCGAGCGCTTAGCCTTGGGGCGATGTCATCGGATCATGACTCATGGTTCGGTCCGATGAGTTATCCTTGCTTTTATCCTGGTTCATATTTGGCGTCGAAATAAGCGCTTCAGGCTAGTCCTCAGTCTGGTGTGACACCCAGCTTTAGCCGCCGTGACCCTCTTCTCCTCGGTGAAACACTTTGACTCTCCTCGAGTCCGAGCCGCAATTCCTTAGCATTTTTGCAGCGGCGGGCGTCCATCTCGTCCGAGGTCAAGGACCGGCGTAGAACACAACAGACGACCTTGTCCTCGTCAGATTCAGAGGGTTGGGGCACTGGTGCGGATCTGCAAGACCCGCAGACGGGCCGTCTAGACCCGTCACTGGCCATTTGCCTCGCGCGACGAGCTGTGAGCGCCTCTGACACAGGGAGTCGTGGCAGGCTCAGTGGTGACAAGGATTGGCACCCATCGCCGGACGGGAGGAGCAGGGGCCGAAGCTGACGGGCGCCACTAGACGTCGACCGCCTCACCAGGGAGTGCACGAACCGCGTTGAGCTAGCTCGGTTGAGCGCAGCGCTAGAGCTTCCCCGTCGGACCACCACACACTCCAACGAGCTTCCAGCCCAATCCACCCGTGATCGGTGGAGGGTGATGCGGATGGACATATCCTCGTCGGTGTCCCAATCCATGCGGTCAGGATCGGACGAGGAGCCGCCGCTAGATCCGGCAGTTGTGACGACGTACGGCCCCTTGATGATGGGTTGGGTTGTCTATGGATGGATCGTTCGCTGCTTCAGACGGCAGTGAGGGTCTGGTATGATTCTAGGGAACGGATCTGAAGATGTTTTATACACATCTCGCCACATTTTGTTCAATCGCAATGAATCCACTCGTAGCTGAGATTAGTGCTTTGATGGAAGGTGTTGCTTTGGCAGTTTAGCACATTAAGGCGCCGTCGATTATCCAATCTAATTTCTCGGTTGCACTGAAAATGCTATGGTTGATCGCGGCCTTGATTCCTGCCATGGACATCTTATGAATGAAATTAAAGTTACTTTGGAAGACCGTGAGTTTATCATCCAGAAAAATTAGATTGAGCAAAATTAGGGTTGTCGTCTTCTTAATGAATTGTGGTAGAGCTGAGAGACGAACCATGTGTTTGTTACATCTCTCACCTGAATTTATCTCAAGGCTATTGCTAGTCGATTGTAGCCATGTTATTGCCATACAGGAATAAAACTCAATGCTTTCCATCGCAAGAAAAAAGAGCAAACAAAAGATAGAAAAGGGGATGTGATAAAGGAAACAATTGATGGGAACACAAAAAAGTCACCATTTATTGGATGGATATGTGTGCTGGTGTTTAAAGATAGAGTTAATAACATCAAAAGAAGAAAAGAATAATCAATGCCCATGGAGTACAAAAGATCACATTTATTGGATGGATATGTGTGCGATTTAAGGATAGAGTTTAAAAGACCACATTTATTGGATGGATATGTGTGCTACTTAAGGATAGAGTTAATAACATCCAAAGAAAGAAAAAATAATCTATGCCCATGGAGTTATATAAACACTAGCATAGGGACATAGATTATACAACATATTCACAAGAACAGTAGCAGAACAACAAGAAAGCTAGCTACTCAAGTACTCCTAATTGCGCTTATCAAGAATAGCGGGCAGGCTATGTGCCTGCTGGCTCTTGTTGTCATGACTACCACTTCACTGCCCTCTATTGTAGAAGGAAGGATCATGGGTACATTTCTTTCTGTCTTCTTTTCTCTTAATATTTTCATACACATTTGCATGTTAGCAACTGGGAAGTTACTGTTGTGATCCCATGCATGCAGATACAAAGGGCACGATGGTCGGCAAGCCGCCGTGTTTTGTTATGAAACGTTGCACACTCGATCTATGCGAGAAACAATGTTTAGCACATGGATATCATAAGGGTCAAAGCGACTGCATATCTTTCACAAAAAACCAATGTTGCTGCAACCGGATATGATAAGGGTCAAAAACAAATGTCAAATAAGACTATTCGACGTGATTGATGAAGAAGATTCAATAAAATTTAAACTTTATCTAGTAATTATTGGTTGATGTATAACTGCCAAGTGTGAGCAAGTGAATCGTTGTCTGTGGAGTGGAATCGTTCATTTATCTTTGCACATGGTCTCATTCTTCGATAAAGAGCTCTTATATTAACTTAAAACTTAGTATCAAATAGATACAAAGCATAGCGAGTAATGTCTGACCTTTGCATAGCTAGGATACACACAACTAACACAGACAGTCAGACAAAAAAAAACTAACATGTTGGCACGAGTAAATTCGTATAAGACCGACACTACGCCCATATCGAAGGAGGTGGCGGACCAATCCAATTTTGTTGCCACCCTTTGTCCTTTATGAGGCGCGAATGTTTGATTGGCCCAAAAAATTTTTGGGGGGGGGGGGGGGGGGGGTGTAACCAGCACAACCCTTTGTCCTTCCTACAAGAAATTCTTCAGAACAAGTACTACTGTGTGTGTGCTTCAGTCACCCCTTAGTTTTAATTTCAAAATCTTTATGAGATTACTCATAATTCTAATAACAGCTGCATCAACAATGATTAGTGGGAAATATCCAAAGCAACTCAAGGACTTTGGGGCTTACACGACAAGCATAAAATGAATAAATTATCTAGGTAGTAGTACCAGATAAGTAGGATGTTTTAAACAAAACCAGGATGGTCTTGGAGAATGGACTACGGAACATAGTTTAGCCCATGAGTTATAAACAACCGAGTATCCTTTAGAGGAGTATATTTACTCCTCCAAAAACGTGTGTTTCTAACCAAACCCCTAAACTTAACTCCCTATATTTGGCTCATGCATTTCGTCGAACATTTGCTATGTGTCTCTGCGATGAGCGGTGGCCATGGTGACCACGTCGAGACGAGCAACACCGGCGAGGAAGACGCGTCATCGGTGACCCCAGAACGTGCGGCCATGTCCCTCTTCTTCCCCGACATTGGCTTCTTCCACCCAGGAGGCAACAATGCATAGGTCACCTCCTCTACCTCCCCTTCGTCCGCTGCATCTTGAGCTCCGGCCACCGAAGTCTGCACCTTGCTCTTGTTGTTGTTCCACGTCCCCAGCCCTCACCTAGCTCACCATCGACCTCTCTAAGGTGAGCCATGTCTCTTCCCACCACTTTGTCTTTGTTTCATTTCGTTTGTGCGCCATCTAGCTCTAATTCGCACATGGCTGCCATAGCCCGAGCTTTGAAGCTCGATAGACCGGCGTCTCGCTCGAAAGACCTTTGAATAGCTGATGTTATCTTGAACATCACTATTTTGAGAGGTGATAATGGTGGGATAACACTGTTGCAATCTCACTATGTGGAGAAGGTTCCGAGTCACTTTGGATATTTAGAGTGTAAACCTTCTCCAACACTTTACAATCCGAGTGTGTCGATTTAAAAGAACTAAGGATAAACAAAGTACATATTGACATATTGTCAAAGCATTGGCTCGCTCATGTACTTAGCTAGAGACCTGACATATCATTTGCAATGAGCAAACCAAGTCAGTTTGTTTCCAATTTGGGAGATGTTCATGGACATGCTCTTGAAAGGATAATGCGCTATATGAAAGGTACTTCGAGTTATGGGCTTCACTATACTAGGTCCCAAGGGTACAAGAGGGATAAAATGATGCAAATTGGATATCTGATGTTGATGATCTTAAAGCTACAAGTGGTTATGTGCCACTTAGTGGTGGTGCTATTTCCTAGAAGTCTAGCCAGCAGGCCATCTTAACGACGTCAATAATGGAAGCAAAACTCATAGCATATTAGACACAACAACTGTTGAAGCAGAGTGGCTTCGAGAACTCTTGATGGACTTGCCGGTGATTCAAAAACCAATAACAACTATCATAATGAACTATGATAATCAAACGGTGATAGTCAAGGTAAATGGTTATAAGGATAATAAGAAGTCATCAAGACATGTGGGAAGGAGAACGAAATCGGTCAGATTTATAAAAATCTTTAAATTTATAGGTATGAAGTTATAAACACATCAAAGAATTTGGCAGATCCCCTCACAAAGGGTTTATCATGGAATATTTTATGCATAGAGGGAGATGGGATAGAGACCCACCACATAATTTGTCCATGGAGGTAACCCATTCTATGTGACCGGAGATTTAGTGAATTAGAATTGACGAGACAAGCTATTGGGTAAATGAGAGGAGAGTACTTACTTTTATCCACTCCGTTACGATGCAAATCTCTCCTAACCTGTATAGATTGTTGATACTTACATTAACGTGTTCTGAATGGCTTGCCTAGGCAAAGATGTCGTCGTGCAGAACATCTTGAAAGAACATACCTATATGAGTTAAACTATTAAACATTGCAGTCTATGAGAGTTGGATGCTCTCTAATAAACTCATGAAGAGGCCCCCGGAGTATGATGTATATGCTCCTACACGCAGAAAAGCTTTTCAACGGTCTAGTATCGGTCAAGGCTTTGCGTGAAACATGTTTAAATACAACTTGTTGTTCAAGGGTAGTCCACTGTTCAGGTTCTGAATGAGCGTAGCATTGAGTTCTATGTGGAATTTCAACTTAACAGTCCTCATCGAAATACCGATATATAAACATGTTGTGAAACCACAGGTAAACTTTATGTGCCTATGGGATCTGGTGAGATTGTTGAAATTATTGGTCCCAAACTATTTAATAATTCAAAATTTTATCAAACAATTCCTAGGAAATCCCAAAGGCCATGTAGTCCATTCGTGACAAAGGGGTGTAGAAAGTTTAGTTTCACCATGCTAGTGGAGGATGTGGTAGACCAACTTATAAGGTAAGTTGTTCCAAGTAACAATAAGAGCTTGAGAAGAGGACACACACGCACGCTCCTCCTTCTCTGTCCGCCTGCAACAGACCATGTCACGCCTTGCACGTGCGTCATGTTTCGTGATCGAGCCAAGTCGTGCTAGGACCTATGCCACGTGTGCGTGCTACCTTATTTTTGTCACGCAAGAAAAAAATTTGAAAAGTTTTTTCTTCTAGTGGGAGATGAATCCGAAAAGTCGCGGCGTATTGTTTCTCTTCCTCTCTCTAGTGGGCATCCATTTATCTTCCACTACCGAGGGGTCAGTTGCAACTTGTCTCGTCTATAAGAGGTCACTCCTCTTTCTAGACGAGACACACTTACATTCATTCATTTCAGAGCATCACGCTGCCTACCTCTTTTCCATCTCGCTTCTCGGCATGCACCAAGGAGTGAGATAGCAGGACTTCGAAATCCCGCCTTTTGCGATAGGTATGGGAGAGGTGCGATTAGGTTTTTGAGCAGCGCTTCCGCACGACTGTTGGATCTTTTTCAACGTGGCTACAGATGATGAGTTCCCTGACGACTTCTTTCCCGACGTCGACCACCTTCTTCACAACATGACACTCGGTGATTGTGTTGTTGCGATTGCAAACGCTTCTTCTTCTTCAGTTGTGCTGTATGTTTTCTTATCCTCTTCGTTAGGGTTTGTGTTTGGTCTACTAGCAGTAGAAATCGATATGGATATGCTGCTTATCCTTTTTATTCTCTATTGCATGCCTAGATTTCAATCATCCGTTTGCTACTCGATTGCCATGTCTATCTTATTTTATCTAGTGTTTTTTTGAATTAAACTTGATGGAAAATTGCACAATCATTCAATAGTTTTCCCTACTGCTACCCATCAACTATTGTGTAACACAGTAATTTCAAAAAAATTCCTACGCACACGCAAGATCATGGTGATGCATAGCAACGAGAGGGGAGAGTATTGTTTACGTACCCTCATAGACCGTAAGCGGAAGCGTTATGACAACGCGGTTGATGTAGTCGTACGTCTTCACGATCGACCGATCTAGCACCAAAGGTACGGCACCTCCATGATCTGCACACGTTCGGCTCGGTGACGTCTCGCGAACTCACGATCCAGTAGAGATTCGAGGGAGAGTTTCGTCAGCACGACGGCGTGATGACAGTGATGATGTTGCTACCGGAACAGGGCTTCGCCTAAGCACCGCTACAATATAACCGAGGTGGATTATGGTGGAGGGGGGCACCGCACACGGCTAAAAGATCAATGATCAACTTGTGTGTCTATGGGGTGCCCCCTCCCCCGTATATAAAGGAGTGGAGGAGGGGGAGGGCCGGCCCTCTCTATGGCGCGCCCTACGGAAGTCCTACTCCCTTCGGGAGTAGGATTCCCCTCTTCCAAGTAGGAGTAGGAGAGGAAGGAAGGAGGAGAGAGGGAGGAAGGAAAGGGGGGCCGGCCCCCCTCCCAATTCGGATTGTGCTTGGGGGGCGCGCCTCCCACTTTTCCCTTCCCTCTCCTCTATTCCACTAAGGCCCAATAAGGCCCATATACTCCCCGGGGGGTTCCGGTAACCTCCGGTACTCCGGAAAAAGGCATAGCCTAGTGGTAGGAAGGGGCTGATGCCTTCCCACCCACCCAGGTTCAAGGCATGATACTTGCAATTTGGGTTTGTTGCACCAATTATACTATAGAGGGGTTCCCTTACAGTCTTTCTGTCAAAAAAATGCCCGAACCACTCGGAACCATTCCGATGTCCAAATATAGGCTTCCAATAAATTGACCCTTATGTCTTGACCATTCCGAGATTCCTCGTCATGTCCGTGATCAAATCCGGCACTCCGAACTACCTTCGGTACATCAAAACACATAAACTCATAATACCGATCGTCACCGAACGTTAAGCATGCGGACCCTATGGGTTCGAGAACTATGTAGACACGACTGAGACATGTCTCTGGTCAATAAACAATAGCGGAACCTGGATGCTCATATTGGCTCCTACATATTCTATGAAGATCTTTATCGGTCAAACCGCATAAAGGTATACGTTGTTCCCTTTGTCATCGGTATGTTACTTGCCCGAGATTCGATCGTCGGTATCTCAATACCTAGTTCAATCTCGTTACCGGCAAGTCTCTTTACTCATTCCGTAATGCTACACCCCGTAACTAACTCATTAGCTACATTGCTTGCAAGGCTTATTGTGATGTACATTACCGAGAGGGCCCAGAGATACTTCTCCAACAATCGGAGTGACAAATCCTAATCTTGATCCATGCCAACTCAACAAACACCATCAAAGACACCTGTTGAGCACCTTTATAATCACCCAGTTACGTTGTGATGTTTGGTAGCACACAAAGTGTTCCTCCGGTATTCGGGAGTTGCATGATCTCATAGTCATAGGAACATGTATAATTATGGAGAAAGCAATAGCAACAATCTAAACGATCATCGTGCTAAGCTAACGGATGGGTCAAGTCAATCACATCATTCTCTAATGATGTGATCTCATTAATCAAATGACAACTCATGTCTATGGCTAGGAAACTTAACCATCTTTGATTCAACGAGCTAGTCAAGTAGAGGCATACTAGTGACACTCTCTTTGTCTATGTATTCACACATGTACTAAGTTTTCGGTTAATACAATTCTAGCATGAATAATAAACATTTATCATGATATAAGGAAATAAATAATAACTTTATTATTGCCTCTAGGGCATATTTCCTTCAGTCTCCCACTTGCACTAGAGTTAATAATCTAGTTCACATCTTTATGTGATTAGTTCACATCTCCATGTGACTAATACCCAAAGGGTTTACTAGAGTCAATAATCTAGTTCACATCGCTATGTGATTAACACCCAAAGAGTGATCATGTTTTGCTTGTGAGAGAAGTTTTGTCTACGGGTCTGCAACATTCAGATATGTATGTATTTCACAAATTTCTATGTCTACAATGCTCTGCACGGAGCTACTCTAGATAATTGCTCCCACTTTCAATATGTATCCAGATCGAGACTTAGAGTCATCTAGATCGATGTAAAAAAACCTTGCATCGACGTAACTATTTATGATGAACTCTTTTATCACCTCCATAACCGAGAAATATTTCCTTAGTCCACTAAGGATAATTTTTGACTGCTGTCCAGTAATCTACTCCTAGATCACTATTGTACTCCCTTGCCAGAATCATGCTAAGGTATACAATAGGACTGGTAAACAGCACAGCGTACTTTATAGAACCTATGACTAAGGCATAGGGAATGACTTTTCATTCTCTTTCTATTTTCTGCTGTGGTTGGGTTTTGAGTCTTTACTCAACTTCACACCTTGCAACACAAGCAAGAACTCCTTCTTTGACTGTTCCATTTTGAACTACTTCAAAATCTTGTCAAGGTATGTACTCATTGAAAATATATCAAGCGTCTTGATCTATCTCTATAGATCTTGATGCTCAATATGTAAGTAGCTTCACCTAGGTCTTTCTTTGAAAAACTCCTTTCAAACACTCCTTTATGCTTTCCAGAAAATTCTACATTATTTCCGATCAACAATATGTCATTCACATATACTTATTAGAAATGTTGTAGTACTCCCACTCACTTTCTTGTAAATACAGGCTTCTCCAAAGGCCTATATAAAACCATATGCTTTGATCACACTATCAAAGCATATATTCCAACTCCAAAAGGCTTGCACCAGTCCATAAATGGATCGCTGGAGCTTGCACACTTTGTTAGTACCTTTTGGATCGACAAAACCTTCTGGTTGCATCATATACAACTCTTCTTTAAGATATCCATTAAGTAATGCAGTTTTGATATCCATTTGCCAAATTTCATAATCATAAAATGCGGCAATTGCTAACATGATTCGGACAGACTTTTAAGCATCGATACGAGTGAGAAAATCTCATCGTAGTCAACACCTTGAACTTGTCGAAAACATTTTGCGACAATTCGAGCTTTGTAGATAGTAACACTACTATCAGCGTCCGTCTTCCTCTTGAAGATCCATTTATTCTTAATGACTCACCGATCATCGGGCAAGTCAATCAAAGTCCATACTTTGTTCTCATACATGGATCCCATCTCAGATTTCATGGCCTCAAGCCATTTTGCAGAATCTGGGCTCATCATCACTTCCTCATAGTTCGTAGGTTCGTCATGGTCAAGTAACATGACCTCCGGATTATCGTACCACTCTAGTGCAGAACGTATTCTGGTTGACCTACGAGGTTCGGTAGTACCTTAATCTGAAGTTTCATGATCATAATCATTAACTTCCTCACTAATTGGTGTTGGAATCACTAGAACTAATTTCTGTGATGAACTACTTTCCAATTCGGGAGAAGGTACAATTACCCCATCAAGTTTTACATTCCTCCCAATCACTTTTTTCGAGAGAAACTTCTTCTCTAGAAAGAATCCATTCTTAGCAACGAATATCTTGCCTTCGGATCTGTGATAGAAGGTGTACCCAACAGTTTCCTTTGGGTATCCTATGAAGACGCATTTCTCCGATTTGGGTTTGAGCTTATCAAGTTGAAACTTTTTTCACATAAGCATCATAACCCCAAACTTTAAGAAACAATAGCCTAACCATAGTTCATACGGTGTCGTCTCAACGGATTATACGGTGCCCTATTTAACATGAATGTAGCTGTCTCTAATGCATAACCCTAAAACGATAGTGGTAAATCGGTAAGAGACATCATAGATTGCACTATATCCAATAAAGTACGATTATGACGTTCGGACACACCATTATGTTGTGGTGTTCCAGGTGGCATGAATTTGTGAAACTATTCCACATTGTTTTAGTTGAAGACCAAACTCGTAACTCAAATATTCGTCCCCGCGATCAGATCGTAGAAACTTTATTTTCTTGTTATGATTATTTTCCACTTCACTCTGAAATTCTTTGAACTTTTCAAATGTTTCAGACTTATGTTTCATCAAGTAGATATACATATCTACTCAAATCATCTGTGAAGGTTAGAAAATAACGATACCCGCTGCGAGCCTCAACACTCATCGGATTACATACATCAGTATGTATTATTTCCAATAAGTCAGTTGCTTGCTCCATTGTTCCGGAGAACAGGGTTTTAGTCATCTTGCCCATGAGGCATGGTTCACAAGCATCAAATGATTCATAATCAAGTGATTCCAAAAGCCCATCAGCATGGAGTTTCTTTATGCGCTTTACACCAATACGACCTAAACGACAGTGCCACATATAAGTTGCACTATCATTATTAACCTTGCATCTTTTGGCTTCAATATTATGAATATGTGTATTACTACGATCGAGATTCAATAAACCATTCACCTTGGGTGTATCACCATTGAAGGTTTTATTTATGTAAACAGAACAACAATTATTCTCTAACTTTAAATGAATAACCGTATTGCAATAAACATGATCAAATCATATTCATGCTTAACGCAAACACCAAATAACATTTATTTAGGTTCAACACTAATCCCAAAAGTATAGAGAGTGTGCGATGATGATCATATCAATCTTGGAACCACTTCCAACACACATCGCCACTTCACCCTTAACTAGTATCTGTTCATTCTGCAACTCCCGTTTCGAGTTACTAATCTTAGCAACTGAACTAGTATCAAATGCTGAGGGGTTGTTATAAACACTAGTAGAGTACACATCAATAACATGTATATCAAATATACCTTTGTTCACTTTGTCATCCTTCTTATCCGCCAAATACTTGGGGCAGTTCTGCTTCCAGTGACCGGTCCCTTTGCAGTAGAAGCACTTAGTCGCAGGCTTAGGTCTAGACTTGGGCTTCTTCACTTGAGCAGCAACTTGCTTGCCGTTCTTCTTGAAGTTCCCCTTCTTCCCGTTGCCCTTTTCTTGAAACTAGTGATCTTGTCAACCATCAACACTTGATGCTTTTCTTGATTTCTACCTTCGTCGATTTCAGCATCACGAAGAGCCTGGGAATCGTTTTCGTTATCCCTTGCATATTATGGTTCATCACGAAGTTCTAGTAACTTGGTGATAGTGACTAGAGAACTCGGTCAATCACTATATTATCTACTCCCTCTGTTCGGAATTACTTGTCGCAGAAATGGATGTATCTAGACGTATTTTAGTTCTAGATACATCCATTTCCGAGACAAGTAATTCTGAACGGAGGGAGTAGAAGATTAACTCCCACTTGATTCAAGTGATTGTAGTACTCAGACATTCTGAGCACATGCTCACTAGCTGAGCTATTCTCCTCCATCTTGTAGGCAAAGTGCTTGTCAAAGGTCTCATACCTTTCGACATGGGCTTTAGTCTGAAATACTAATTTCAACTCTTGGAACATCTTATATGCTCTGTGGCGTTCAAAACATTTTTGAAGTCCTAGTTCTAAGCCGTAAAGCATGCTGCACTAAACTATCAAGTAGTCATCATACCGAGCTTGTCAAAACGTTCATAACGTCCGCATCTGCTCCTGCAATAGTTCTGTCACCTAGCGGTGCATCAAGGACATAATTTTCTGTGCAGCAATGAGGATAAACCTCAGATCACAGACCTAGTCTGTATCATTGCTACTATCATATTTCAACATAGTATTTCTCTAGGAACATATCAGAAAATAAATGGGGAGCTACATCGCGAGCTATTGATCTACAACATAGTTATGCAAATACTATCAGGACTAAGTTTATGATAAATTAAAGTTCAATTAATCATATTACTTAAGAACTCCCACTTAGATAGACATCCCTCTAATCATCTAAGTGATCACGTGATCCATATCAACTAAACCATGTCCGATCATCACGTGAGATGGAGTAGTTTTCAATGGTGAACATCACTATGTTGATCATATCTACTATATGATTCACGCTCGACCTTTCAGTCTCCAGTGTTCCGAGGCCATATCTGCATATGCTAGGCTCGTCAAGTTTAACCCGAGTATTCCACGTGTGCAAAACTGGCTTGAACCCGTTGTATGTGAATGTAGAGCTTATCACACCCGATCATCACGTGGTGTCTCGACACGACGAACTGTCGCAACGGTACATACTCAGGGAGAACACTTATACCTTGAAATTTAGTGAGAGATCATCTTATAATGCTACCGCCGAACTAAGCAAAATAAGATGCATAAAGGATAAACATCACATGCAATCAATATAAGTGATATGATATGGCCATCATCATCTTGTGCCTTTGATCTCTATCTCCAAAGCACCGTCATGATCACCATCGTCACCGGCTTGATACCTTGATCTCCATCGAAGCATCGTTGTCGTCTCGCCAACTATTGCATCTACGACTATCGCTCCCGCTTAGTGATAAAGTAAAGCAATTACATGGCGATTGCATTTCATACAATAAAGCGACAACCGTATGGCTCCTGCCAGTTGCCGATAACTGTGTTACAAAACATGATCATCTCATACAATAAAATTTAGCATCATGTCTTGACCATATCACATCACAACATGCCCTGCAAAAACAAGTTAGACATCCTCTACTTTGTTGTTGCAAGTTCTACGTGGCTGCTACGGGCTGAGCAAGAACCGTTCTTACCTACGCATCAAAAACCACAACGCGTTATAGTGATTGCCTTTTGATCTTTAGAAAGAACCTTGTTCATTGAATCCGATTCAACTAAAGTTGGAGAAACAGACACCCACTAGCCACCTGTGTGCGAAGCACGTCGGTAGAACCAGTCTCGCATAAGCGTACGCGTAATGTCGGTCTAGGCCGCTTCATCCAATAATGCTGCTGAATCAAGAATCAACTAGTGACGGCAATCAATATGTATATACCCACGCCCACAACTCCTTTGTGTTCTACTCATGCATATAACATCTACACATAAACCTGGCTCGGATGCCACTGTTGGGTAACACAGTAATTTCAAAAAAATTCCTACGCACACGCAAGATCATGGTGATGCATAGCAACGAGAGGGGAGAGTATCGTCTACGTACCCTCGTAGACCGTAAGCGGAAGCGTTATGACAACGCGGTTGATGTAGTCTTACGTCTTCACTATCGCTTGATCTAGCACCGAAGGTACGACACCTCCACGATCTGCACACGTTTGGCTCGGTGACGTCCCATGAACTCACGATCCAATAGAGCTTCGAGGGAGAGTTTCGTCAGCACGACGGCGTGATGATGGTGATGATGTTGCTACCGGAACAGGGCTTCGCCTAAGCACCGCTACGATATAACCGAGGTGGATTATGGTGGAGGGGGCACCACACACGGCTAAAAGATCAATGATTAACTTGTGTGTCTATGGGGTGCCCCCTCCCCCGTATATAAAGGAGTGGAGGAGGGGGAGGGCCGGCCCTCTCTATGGCGCGAGGAAGGAAGGAAAGGGGGGCCGGCCCCCCTCCCAATTTGGATTGTGCTTGGGGGGCGTGCCTCCCTCTTTTCCCTTCCCTCTCCTCTATTCCACTAAGGCCCAATAAGGCCCATATACTCCCCTGGGGGTTCCGGTAACCTCCCGGTACTCCGGAAAAATGTCCGAACCACTCGGAACCATTCCGATGGTCAAATATAGGCTTCCAATATATCGATCTTTATGTCTCAACCATTCCGAGACTCCTCATCATGTCCGTGATCAAATTCGGGACTCCGAACTACATACAGTACATCAAAACACATAAACTCATAACACCGATCGTCACTGAACGTTAAGCGTGCGGACCCTGCGGGTTCGAGAACTATGTAGACATGACCGAGACATGTCTCCGGTCAATAACCAATAGCGGAACCTGGATGCTCATATTGGCTCCTACATATTCTACGAAGATCTTTATCGGTCAAACCGCATAACGCTATACGTTGTTCCCTTTGTCATCGGTATGTTACTTGCCCGAGATTCGATCGTCGGTATCTCAATACCTAGTTCAATCTCGTTACCGGCAAGTCTCTTTACTCGTTCTGTAATGCTACATCCCGTAACTAACTCATTAGCTACATTGCTTGCAAGGCTTATTGTGATGTACATTACCGAGAGGGCCCAGAGATACCTCTCCGACAATCGGAGTGACAAATCCTAATCTTGATCCATGCCAACTCAACAAATACCATCGGAGACACCTGTAGAGCACCTTTATAATCACCCAGTTACGTTGTGATGTTTGGTAGCACACAAAGTGTTCCTCCGTATTCGGGAGTTGTATGATCTCATAGTCATAGGAACATGTATAGTTATGGAGAAAGCAATAGCAACAAACTAAACGATCATCGTGCTAAGCTAACAGATGGGTCAAGTAATCACATCATTCTCTAATGATGTGATCCCGTTAATCAAATGACAACTCATGTCTATGCCTAGGAAACTTAATCATCTTTGATTCAACGAGCTAGTCAAGTAGAGGCATACTAGTGACACTCTGTTTGTCTATGTATTCACACATGTACTAAGTTTCCGGTTAATACAATTCTAGCATGAATAATAAACATTTATCATGATATAAGGAAATAAATAATAACTTTATTATTGCCTCTAGGGCATATTTCCTTCATCAACATCGCCGGTTTGCCTTGTCTTGTGTGGCTTTAGGGACATGGAACTGCGGTGGATCCTAGCCCTTGTCGGCGGGAGGGCATCATTTTAAGTGTTTTTTAGTTTCATTATTGTTTGTGTTCTGCTTAGGAAGGCGAGGTGGCGGTGGCTACCTGAAGATAGAATAAGATTCTTTCAACATAACCTTGTTGGGTTTCGTAGTAATTTCAAAAAAATTCCTACGCACACGCAAGATCATGGTGATGCATAGCAACGAGAGGGGAGAGTGTTGTCTACGTACCCTCGTAGACCGTTTGCGGAAGCGTTATATCAACGCGGTTGATGTAGTCGTACATCTTCGCGTCCGACCGATCCAAGTACCGAAAGCATGGCACCTCCGAGTTCTGCACACGTTCGGCTCGGTGACGTCCTCGCCTTCTCGATCCAGCAAGAGGGGCGAAGTAGTAGATGAGTTCCGGCAGCACGACGGCGTGGTGACGGTGTTGGTGAAGAACAATCTCCGCAGGGCTTCGCCTAAGCACTACGAAAACTATGACAGAGGATAAACTAGAGGAGACAGGGTTGCCGGCACACGGCTTGGTGTTTCTTGATCTGTCTTTGGTGCTAGCCCTGCCCCTCTATTTATATGTTGAGCCCTGGGGTCGAAACTTGGAGTAAAAGCCTCCACAAAGTCGGTTTCACTCGAAAGGCAAGAGTACTATATCGTCAACGAACGTTAAGCGTGCGGACCCTACGGTTCGAGAACTATGTAGACATGACCGAGACACCTCTCTAGTCAATAACCAATAGCGGGACCTGGATGCCCATATTGGCTCCTACATATTCTATGAAGATCTTTATCAGTCAGACCGCATAACAACATACGTTGTTCCCTTTGTCATCGGTATGTTACTTGCCCGAGATTCGATCGTCGGTATCCAATACCTAGTTCAATCTCGTTACCGGCAAGTCTCTTTACTCGTTCCGTAATGCATCATCTCACAACTAACATATTAGTTGCAATTCTTGCAAGGCTTATGTGATGTGCATTACCGAGAGGGCCCAGAGATACCTCTCCGACAATCGGAGTGACAAATCCTAATCTCGAAATACGCCAACCCAACATCTACCTTTGGAGACACCTGTAGAGCACCTTTATAATCACCTATTTACGTTGTGACGTTTGGTTGCACACAAAGTGTTCCTCCGGCAAACGGGAGTTGCATAATCTCATAGTCATAGGAACATGTATAAGTCATGAAGAAAGCAATAGCAACATACTAAACGATCGGGTGCTAAGCTAATGGAATGGGTCATGTCAATCAGATCATTCAACTAATGATGTGATCTCGTTAATCAAATAACAACTCTTTGTTTATGGTTAGGAAACATAACCATCTTTGAATAACAAGCTAGTCAAGTAGAGGCATACTAGTGACACTATGTTTGTCTATGTATTCACACATGTATTATGTTTCCGGTTAATACAATTCTAGCATGAATAATAAACATTTATCATGAAATAAGGAAATAAATAATAACTTTATTATTGCCTCTAGGGCATATTTCCTTCAAACCTCCACTCAAACGGTGTTTATAGCATTGTCAAAGGGCGTGTGGAGATGTGTCTCCAGTGGATCTCTTGTGATTCTGCCCGCGTTTTTCTTTGTTGGATCTTCTTGGATCCGGTCTTCGTTTGTTTGCGTCCGTGTGTTACATGTTGGATCCTTTCAGTCTACGCTTCTCTTCATGGTTGCTATTCTCGTGCGCTGATCTTTGGAGGCTTAGGGCATGTTCGGAGGCTCTCCAGCTCCACGCTTCACAATTTTCTGGAGTGGAGCTAAGCCGAACGAGTTTGGGCCAAGAAGTTAGAAGCGAGAAGCCTGGCCAGCCGCTAGTGTAAAAACGTGAAGCACCAAAAGTCCAGCTCCACCGATTGGAAAAGGAGAAGTTCGTCCAAATTACGTACAACTGCCACCGCCAAGTGAGGGCAGATCGAACCGGTACGCTAGCTGGAACATGTCGCTCGATGGAATCGGTACCCTGTGCTCCTTCTCTCGCTGGAAAGCCAAGCTGGGCTGCCTCCAACCGGCCCATTATGGCGCTAAGGCAGGCCACCCTTGCTGCCAACCCATAGTAGCGATGGGAGAAGCTAGCGATCGCAGCCGAACGGAGCTGTCTCGCTGCGTGAAGTGAGAAGCTGGATGGGAAGCTAGAATCGTGGAGTTGGTGGAGTTGGGAGGAGATCAGAACAGGCCCTTAGAGCCCGTTCGGATCTTCTCCAGAAGCAGGATTCTCGGAGCTGTCCTGTTCAGCTGGCTTCTCGCTGGCTTCTCGAGAAGCTGGATTGCAGAGAAGATCCGAACGGGGCCTTAACATGATGACTTCCCGGCTCTCTGGTACAACAAGGTTTGCCCGGCTTCGATGACAGTGGCATGTCGTTGGCTCGCTCCAGTATTTGTAGTCGTCACTACGCAGTCTGTGGACCTAGATGTATTTTTTTCTTATGTGTTCTTTGTATTACAAATGGACCTAGATGTAACTTCAAGACAATTGTTCTTTGTATTATTTTTTAGAAAAAAACATCTTGAAGTTACAACCTGTTTTTTTAAAGAATTTATTGTTCACACGAATCAAAGCTACATCGTTGTATTCCCTGAAGAAAGAGGTAATATCACCAGGAGTCATAGAAACGCTCGACGTTCAGTTTGGTGCTAGAACTTTGAAAATACGAATTTGTGGTCATCTAACTTGACATCGTGTGTAAATACGGTCACAACATATGCATGTGGACGTATCAGGGTGTATGGCCCCACCTGTTAGTGAGTGGTGATGCATGATGGACTTATTTTTGCACAAAACACCCTCATATTTATTTATTTCCGAAAAAGTCAAATTAGTGAAAAATGGGGGAGAGCCTGGAATCCAACCCACGACCAATGTTCACCACAGAAGCCACTCTAACCAACAAGCCATCCCTGTTTGCATGTAACGTATGGATAGCTAAGTTAGATGTACTGAGAGCTTAAATGATATTTATTTTTTTGCATCTATGAGCAGTGGATGTACATCTGCAGCCCATTTAAGCTATTTTAGTGGTCCTTTTTTCTTACCTGAAACATGTAGAGGCGCGCACTGCTACAGTGATTCCGTTAAGCAGGATGAGAAGTCATGTCTAGGTAGGTTGACACATTAAGATCAACATATAATGCCATCAACACAATACTTACAAATTTTTTCTTCTGAGAAATACACAGTACTTACATGTGGAGTGGTAAAACAATGTAAGTGATACTAATTGCACATCAGGACAGTTTGACATAGCAGTAAATACAATGACATTTCATCAATCAAGCTTCTACGCATGGAAATCTGTTCTTTCTCCGTCTGTCACTCTGGCTGGCTCTCTTTGGCAGTATCCACAAGATGCGTGTCTTTCGGAAGGTGATTGTGCTGATGGCTTATTTTTTAACATATTGAGGCTGATTTTGCATTTGCAATTTCTTCAAGATATTTGTAAAACGTAATTAATGAAGTTATGTTCTAAGAATATTATACATAAAAACTATCATTAGTACATAAAAACATTTAAATATGAACTTGTGTATTATATGAAAAATAGTTAATACCGACATTGAAAAGGTTTGTTAAATAAATATGTTTAACGAATCCAAAATGTATAGACTCGCAGCTTATATTTGAATTATGCAAAATGATGAATTCAAACATTTACGTGCCTATATGCAGTATAGTGTGGTTGGCTTTTCCCGTAAATTAAAAAATGTGAGGGTGTTTTGTGCAAAAATTAAGTAAGCTGAGCGCCACCACTCACTAACAGGTGGGGCCATACACCCTGATATGTCCGCACGCGTATTTTGTGACCATATTTGCACGCGATGTTAAGTTAGATGACCACAAATCCGTATTTTTAACATTGTAGCACCAAACTAAATATTGAACGCAAGTTCTATGACTTACTTAGAGCATTACTAGTAGAGCCCTCAAACTCTCAAATCTCTAAAAATAACTGCTTTTTTACAGTTTTCGTCGAAAAAAAACCGTAGACTAGAATCCCTTAACCCTCAAACCCTCACGCTTCGTTTGGATGTTTATATTCAGGCCTGGTATTGGACATTGGCATTCATCTGGGCCGAATATCCTCAATACCACTGTTTGGGTGACCTTGGCATTCAACCGTGGCATTCGGGCTCGATATCGAGCGACCCGTCCCTAACGCAAAATACCCCTGGTCCAATTCGGAGGGTCTGTGCTCGACATCGCTAGGTATTGGAAACCAGCGTCCCTGCTCGAGACAGAAAAGGTCTCGCTCGCGCGTGCCAAGGAACGACGGCGGCGCAGGTACCCCCCCCCCCCCCCCCCTCCACGGCCCCCCCCCGGGCCCCGGCGGCCGGGGGCCCCCCCCCCCGCGCCCCGGCCAGCGCCAAGCAGCCCATCCCGAGCTTCAGCGCCCAGCGCCACCCTCCCGCCCCACCTCCAGCGCAAGCTCCAGCGGCCGGTGTCCCTCCACGCCGAGCTCCGGCGTCCGGCGGCAGGCGTCCCTCCACGCCGAGCTCCGGCGGCCCGCGCCACCCTTCCGTCCCGCCTCCACCGCGAGATCCAACGGCCGGCGCCACCCTTCTGCCCAACCTCCACCGCGAGATCCAGCGGCCGGCGTGCCTCCACCCCGAGCTCCGGCGCGGGTTTCTTTCTGACCGCCTTCCTACCCTCTTTGTAGAGCTCCGGCCTTCTCCCCTCTCCCCTGTCCGGCCTCCTCTTTGCTTGATGTCTCGGCAAAGTCTCATTCAACTTAATTCCTCACTTTGACCATCCAAACAGAATTTGGCATTCAACCTCAATATCAACTCATGTTCCAGATACCTAAACATCCAAACAGAAATATTGGCATTCAATCCCAATACCAATATACTGTGATATTGGTATTCAACCGAATGCAATGCCAAGGCTCCCAATGCCAACATCCAAACGGAGTGTCAATTTTTTTAAAGGTCCAACCCTCAAACCCTCTCCCAATTCTCAAAAGTAAGGGTTGGGGAGCAAAACCTACCCCAACCCTCATTTGACGGTTATCCTCGCGCGGGAGGGAAAAATCCTCCCAACTCCCGCGCCCACGCCCGCGACCGCCGTTGCTAGTCGCCGCCGTCGCCGGCGGCCGCCCTGTCAACCTCCCGCGTGCAACGACAACGTCGTTCATGGGGAATATTCCGTTATAAGGGTTGGATTTGAAGGTTCTAATCTTTGCCCCTGTTTTTCAACCCGTAAAAGTGCACAAAAAAAAAATCATTTTTGGACCCTTAAAATGCTAATGAGGGTTTGAGGATTTGAGGGTTCTACTAGTAATGCTCTTAGAGTGATATTACCTCCTGAAGAAACTTCAAAATCCAGAAAAAGAACAGTAAACCATGAGAGTTCCCCCAAGTGACGGCGACCGGTACGCCGCCGGCGGCGGCGCTGGCGACTCCGCCCGCCGTCTTCGTAGCTCGTCGGGCCCTCCATGTGTCTTCAGTTTTCTACGGCGGCAGCCGGCTCCCTTCCGCGCCGACAGCCTTGCTGCAACACCGACCGCATCCGCATCGATGGATCCTCCCCCGTGTCCGGCGGCTCGTCGGCGCAACGGCGGGTGAGTGAGGACCGACCGCCCCCCACCAGCCATTGCTAGGTAGGGGTTTGATTCTTTGCCTTTTGTTCTGAAATTACTGACGCGGAAAGGGATCAACCCTCTCAGGTCTCAGGTCAGATCAGATCGATTCGATCCCTTTCTTGCCACCCCGGACCAAAAAGCCGGAGGAGGAGAAATGAATAAACAGGGGCCATGGTCGCGGGTGGCTTTGCCGGCGACTCAAGCAAGGCACCGTCTTTCTTACACGGCTTCTTCCGGTGCCCCCGCCGGCGAGCCCAAAGCTAAGCATCAGCCTGGCTTGTTTAGCCAGCAAAGCATCCAGATCCATCACCCACCAGCAAGGCAGAGCACCACATTTCAGCCTAATTGCTACCGTCCCCTTCAACATGTCCTAGCAAGTCTGGAAGCCAAACACACACACACACTCTGTTGATTACCCATTAATTTCTTCGCTGGTCTGAGGACAAAGCAAGGAGAAATCAACCATGGCCATGGTGCTGGACGCCTTCGCGTCCTACATCGCCGACACGATCAAGCAGATGGCGGCGGACGAGGTGGGGATGCTGCTCGGCGTCACCGGGGAGATCGACAGCCTGCAGGACAAGCTGGAGAGCCTCAGGGACTACCTCGCCGACGCCGAGAGGAAGCGCATCACCGACCGCAGGGTGCAGGGGTGGGTCACCAAGCTCAAGGGCGTCATGTACGAGGCGACCAACATCCTCGACCTCTGCGAGCTCAAGGCCATGGGTCGGCGGGACGCAGCACCCTCACCCTGCTGCAACCCGCTGCTCTTCTGCTTGCGGCATCCCATGTTCGCCCATGATATTGGCAGCCGCATCAGGAAGCTCAACAAGAGGCTGGACGACATCTGCAAGCTGGGTGCTGCCTTCAGCTTCATCAAGCTGGAGACCTACCAGGACTACAGGACCGGCCGACCTTCTGCAGCTGACCGGAAGACGGATTCGGTGTTGGAACGCTCAGCTGTGGTAGGTGAGAAGATTGAAGAGGATACAAGAGCACTGGTTGAGGAGTTGACAAAGGATAGCGATGGTATCATGGTGGTCACCATCGTCGGTGTCGGCGGGATTGGGAAGACCACCCTTGCCAAGAAGGTCTTCAACCACGAGAAAATTCAACTAAAGTTTGAAAAGAAGATGTGGCTGAGCATCACACAGGACTTCAGCGAGGTTGAGCTACTAAGGTCGGCCATCACTGCCGCCAATGGAGAACTCCCCAGGACGCAAGAAAAATCTCAGCTTATGCCGGCCCTTAAAAATGCCATCAAAGATCAGAAGTTTCTTCTGGTTTTGGATGATATGTGGAGTGATAGAGCATGGACCTCCTTGCTCAATGCTCCCTTCAGCTACGGTGCCCCTGGTAGCCGGATTGTTATCACCACCAGAAATGACACAGTTGCCCGAGGCATGAGAGCCAGAGAGCCCTACAACCGCATTGACAAATTAGGGCCCGAGGATGCCTGGTCATTGCTCAGGAAACAGGTGCGTAAATAATTAACTGGTAGTGACCTCTAAATCAAAGTTTTGATTATATGTTTCTTTCGTTAATACTGTATATCTATTTGTAAGTGTTTTATACTTTAGTTGACCTTAGAAGTGGATAGCAAAACCATAATCGGAGATGTCACCTCAATATCATTGGCTATTTGTCCGACTAAACATTATGATTTGTAATTAAAATGCCGATTCCATCGATTGTTTTAACTGATATTAGTTTAGTACATGGAGTTATTTAAATTTTCGGCTCTGTGCACTGAATATGGTTTGTAATGTAGATTGGTACGTGCATTAATATGTACATTTTGTGTAGTTTCTACCGGATGAGCTCCGTTAATAATTAGATAAGGGTCTATGAGATAAATGGCCTGATTATGTTTAGATAGAGTAACAAAGATGTCCACCAGATAAATGGAAATGTGATGTTTAGGTACAGTTGTAAAGATCTAGTTCCTCTGATAAAAAATGTAGGCCATTTAGGACAATGACACAGCCTTCAAGATGATACTTCACCATAATTTTTCTATAAACATGTTTGCCGCACATAAAAGTAACTATACATTATAAAATTATATTTCACGATCGATTTGATGTTTCAGATTATATGGTTCTTTCTTATAGATGGTCAAATTTGGAAAGGCTCGACTGGTCAAATGTTGATAATAAGACTTAAATTTTGAATACTATGTAGTATTAATGTCCGGTAACAAAATGGGTCCATCGAATCAATGGGTCAACTTGAAAACAATCTAATAGCAGCTCCTCCAGATACACGCAGGAGAGACCTCACCCTTCACACACACCCACACCCACTGATGCGTGACCCGCATTGCTTGGCGATAGCCATACCAGTTTCTCCCCCCCCCCCCCCCCCCCCCCCCCCCCCCCCCACACACACACAGACAACGTCCTACCTCCTCGTCTTTCACCTCCACTCATGGAGCTCCTAGTCGCACATATATCCATGAATAGAGTGCCTTTCTCTTTGTACTTATTTCTACAGAATTATGACCTACTCCCTCTGTCCCATAACCATAATGTAAGACGCTTTTTGACACTACGTAGTGTCAAAAAACGTCTTATATTATGGGATGGAGGGAGTACTTGACAATATTTGCGACTATTCACAGAATAACTTATTCTATTCGAATAGAATAAGAAGTCACTATTTTTTAAAGATAATATAGTGACAAAAAGAAATAAGCATCGAGTTTTTTGTTTGGGTGGGCATCTCTGCATCTTGTAGGTAGCCTTAATTGTGTGACCAGCCAGTTGATTTATGCTATCCAAATGAAGTCAATTTGATTTGTGCTGTGAGCCTGCAACTACGAGCTGCATGTACTCATGGTCACACGTGTGACACCAGAAAAAACATTGTCAGTACCATTCCTATAAACATACTGGTGACATTGGGCATTTCTTCTTCGAAAGAGCATTAGTAAAAAATTAATGGTGTCATTTGACACCACATAATTATATGCTAGCTCCATCCGGGTTCATGAGAACAAGAAAAGGCGATCAATTAACTAATCTGCATGATTGCACCTGTAAATTAATAACCAATGGGCAATTCTAAATTCCACTTGCCAATTCATTTTAGCATGCAGTATGCTGACTGACTGTTCTATATAGCTCACATTCCTTTTTTCCCCCAATAACTTGCCAATTCATTGAATCTGCTCTAAAGACTAACTTGATTACAGGTAGTCTCAGGCGATGAAGATGGACCTGATATCGATATGCTTAAGGATATTGGACTGCAAGTGATTGAAAAATGTGATGGTTTGCCTCTTTCTGTCAAAGTAATGGGAGGACTTTTGCGTCAGAAAGGGAAGCAACGCCATGACTGGGAGATGGTTCTGAATGATTCTATTTGGTCAGTATCTGAAATGCCCGAAGAACTAAACTATGCAGTATATTTAAGCTATGAAGATTTGCCTCCTTGCATCAAGCAGTGCTTTCTACACTACTCCCTTCTCCCTAAAGGTGGATTGTTCTATCGTAGTGCCATTATTGGCATGTGGATTAGTGAAGGATTTATTCATGGAGCCTCAGATCACTTGGAAGAATTAGGAATAAAGTACTATAGTGAGCTGATACTTAGGAACCTTATTGAGCCAGGGATACAGCATATTGATGATCCAGTTTTCAATATGCATGATGTTGTTCGCTCATTTGCTCAGTTTGTGGCTAGAGACGAGGCAGTAGCTGTCCAGAGTGGAGAAAATGGCAATATTAGTGAACTCACTGGACAAAAGTTTCTGCACTTATCTATAGAAAGCAAAGTTTCAAAATCAGAAGCGCTGGACTGGAGTTCTTTACAAGCACAAAAGGCATTGAGAACACTAATATGTGTCGGACATGTAAACATAAAGCCTGGTGACTCGTTGGTTGGATTTCCATGCCTGCGGATTCTGATTCTACATATGTATTCTGCAAATGTCGCTCTACTGGTTGAATCTTTACATGAACTCAAGCACTTGAGGTACTTGTCCATAAAGAATTCTGATACATCTTGTCTGCCAGAGAACATTGGGAAGATGAAGTTCTTGCAGTACATCAGCATTATAGGATCCCAACAATTTGTGAAACTTCCAGATAGCATTGTAAATTTAGGAAAGCTATGGTCTCTTGACTTCAGAGGAACTAGAATAAATGGTATACCTAGGGGGTTCTGTGCTTTAAAAATTTTGAGGAGACTACGTGGGTTTCCAGTCCAGGTGGATGGTGATTGGTGTAGTTTGGAAGAGTTGGGCCCCCTTTCCCAGCTCAGGGTTCTTGATTTGAGCGGACTGCAGAATGTATCTACTACCTTGTCCGCCACAAAGGCAAGGGTTAGTGAGAAGATTCATCTTACTAACTTGTACTTACAGTGCAGTAGTATACTTTGGGTTGATGGGCTGATTAAAGATGAAGAAGGTGTCTCTGAGCAACGACAGATTAAGGAGGTGTTTGATGAGTTGTGCCCTCCGCCCAGCTTAGATGTTCTTGGTATGCAAGGATATTTTGGCCGACAACTCCCAAGCTGGATGACGTCAACATTATTAGCATCCTCCCTCAGGAGCTTGAGAACTCTAGTGATGATAGACCTGGCTTGCTGCACACAACTCCCAGATGGCTTGTGCCAACTCCCCTATCTGGAGGCACTTCAAATCCTGCACGCTCCATCCATCAAGCGTGTTGGACCAGAATTCCTCCAGCCCTACCATCACCATGGCGCTCATCCTTTCCAGGTGGCACTTGCCTTTCCGAGATTACGCGTGATGGACCTAAGCGGAATGCTTCAGTGGGATGAGTGGGCATGGGATGAGCAAGTTCAAGCCTTTCCTGTTTTGGAGGGGCTTTTCCTCACGAAGTGCAAGCTTAGGCTTATTCCTCCTGGCCTTGTCTCCAATGCAAGGGCTTTGAAAAAATTGGTCATATCTTTTGTACAGCAAGTCAAATTACGGAAGAATTTTGCTTCTGTTACCGAGCTTGAAGTAACTCACAGCCCCGACCTGGAGAGGATCACTAATCTCCCCAATCTTCAGAAGCTTACCATCAACAAGTGCCCAAAGCTGAATGTGTTAGAGGTTGTTCCTGCACTCCAGATTCTGGTGCTAAATGATTACACCATGGAAGTACTTCCAGAATACATGCGAGATATAAAGCCAAGACATTTGCAGGTAGACTGCAAGCCATTGTTGCTCGCCTCAGTAGCTGCAGGGCAATCTGGCACTGAGTGGGACAAGTTCAGCCATGTCGAACATGTCAAGGCATATGCAGACGATGGAAACAGTTTCAGAGCATTGTTCATGTTGTACACACGGGATCCCTGCAGCTTGCGGACAAACATCAACCACCCATTTGTATCTGCAGGTAATTAACATAGGAGCTTCGTCTTTATGTTACTCGAGTGTTCTGACATTAGTTCGTTTCATTTTGTGTCCTTCCATATATGCTCATATCTGAATATATTTCGTACCTTTTCGTTCCACTTGAGTATGTCGTTTGTAGATATGCAACTTCAGTTATAGCAAGTATTAGCTGTGCATGTGGGCTGTGTGATGGCCATTTGTATCTGCAGGTAAATTGACATATGAGCTGTGTCTTTATTTATTCAAGTGCTCTGCTTAGTCTCATTCTGTGTCCTTCGACATGCTCAGTTCTAAATATATTTCGTACCTTTTTGCTCCATTTGAATACATCATTAGTAGATATGTGAATTCAGTTTTAGCAAGTATTAGCTGTGCATGCGCGATGTGTAATGCCTACTTTCTGATTTGGCTTCTCTCCCGCATGCTGCTAAATATCTGGGTATTTCTGCCACTTGTTTTCCTTGGTTTCTTGGAGTTCAACAAAACTAGGGCGCTATCCTTTTTATAGTTAAAAAGTTCATATCATGACTGTTGGAGTCTATTCAAAGTTAATGTATAGCTCTTGGCTCTTGCCTTGCAAGTCATGGACAGTTGTGTATTTTCTTGCCTCGCAGGAACGTTATCCTCTTCTGTGGTGGACGCACAAGGATTTGAGTCTGTATTCAAAATGAACAGAAGTACCTTCAACTATGTCTGCGGCTTGGTGTATGTGCCATCTTTAGAAGATATGAGCATCTGCACCTTTGCTGATGGCGGGGTGCTGTCTCTACAAGATCGAGTAGCCCTTGCTCTGTTAGTGCTGAACTCTGGTGAGCCTCTGGAGACCATTGGATCTTCCGTTGGTGTGAACGAGTCTACTGTCTCGCTGGTAACTGATAGCTTTGTTGATGCTGTGGTGGCGAAAGCAATACACCACCTGCGCTGGCCATACCCCGATGAAATGAAGAAGACCAAACCCAAGTATCATAAGATCCATGGTCTGCCAAACTGCTGCGGTGTTGTACATACAATTCACACCACACCACAAGATGATGAGAGAGGTTACAGCTTTGTATTGCAAGCCGTCGTTGGCCCAGATTTGAGGTTCATTCTTGGTCAATGGAAATGGTCAGGTAGCAGGATTCAGCCTGGTATTATTCTGCACGACTCTGAACTCTTCCAGTTCTGCGAGGAGGGCAAGTTGCTGAACGGCAACAAACTCAAGGTATCTTTAGATGGATCGGAAGTTGCGGAATATGTAATCGGTGGTGCAGAATACCCTCTTCTCCCCTGGCTGCTGACACCTTATAACCAGCTGGAAAAGGAGGATCACTCAAACTTCCCTGATCAAGTCGAGTTCAACAGGAGACACTCTGCAGCCCGAACCGTCACACTGAAGGCGATGGCAAGGTTTCAAGACACATATAAGTGGTTGTACACAGGTACGTGGCACCCGAAAAGTCCTGGTAATGCAATTTGGGCGTGCTTGTTGTTGCATAACATAGTGATAGACATGGAGGAAGGTGAAGGTGCACCGTTCAGTGAGGAGTCGGATTACAGCCAGCAAGTGCGGAGGTTGGCAAATGAGGACGCTGTCAGGACAAGGGATGTATTGGCCCAGTACTGCTTGACAAGCATGCCATCACAATCTGGAGGTAAATCAACACAGATGCTCCTAGCTAGCCAAGTCTTAATTTATTGAGGTTCTTGTGTCCACATAGTTTGTTCTATTTACTCCGTCCTGCTGATTCCAGTCTTTCTTCGTCCCTAGATGCAGACCAGGAACAGGAAGTAGTTTCCAGCTCAGGGGGCAACTAAAGTGCGACAAGAAGCATGCACGCACGCATGCACGAGCAGCAGAGGAAGAATAGCTAGCTAGCCAGGAAGAGGGGTAGCACACCGTACGTCATCATCGCTTAACTTGGTACTGTTTTTTCTGCCACATCTTCCAGCCTATAACTTGTATGGTCCCCTGCATCGTGCTTACGCATAACAGTTCTTGTATTGTTGCTCGTTCATTTGATGTTGTCGTGATACGTTAAATTATTTGCAAAGGAATTAAGCTGATACACCTATCAATGTGCAATTAAGTTGGCAACTATACCACAACATATGGAAAAGTGAAATATCTTGACAAGTTAAACCTTGATGTGAGCAGGAAGTGAAGCTAGACGGGCATGTAGACCTCCACCTCATCCTGCTGCTTGGTTACATGGACCGCATTCAGATGATGCATGAAAGGCAGTGCTAGCACTTCCTTGCAGTAGACGCAAATGCTGGCTGATTCGATGTCGACGCGACACTGATTAGAAGCCAAGGCACCTTTCATGTTATCTTGGTCGTTTCTTTGGTAAAGAAAAGTGTCATGCATTTCATACTATATGTTGGTGACGAGCTTTTATGCGTTGGAGAAACAATGGGCGTGGTCGCTGCATGGGCCATGGAGGCTACCTGTGATTTCTGCCTGAAGAACTTGCAGAAACAAACTGTATGTATGCTTATGGTTGTGACGGCCTGACAGGTGTTTGGGCATTACGTACTATCCCAGGTCAGTTGTAACGACTGTTGGGGTTAACCTGATGTGTTGCAGATGGCTGATGTGTTATTAGTTATTACCGGGAAATTACGATAACTGTACGTATTTTGGCAAGTGGTTGTAGAGAAGAACCACAGGATATGGCTGGAGAGGCAGCATCCTGCTAACATCGGTTATGCGGCGTCGTGATGGTCGGTGCAGCGTGACACGATGACGCAGGAGGTACGATGGCCAGTGCTGTCAGAGTCGGCTGGTTCGGAGGAACGCGTCAGACTTGTGAATTTCAGGTGTAGGTGAACGCAACCATTGACGGTTAACTGGTCACTACCCGTCAGTTAGTGAGCAGGTAAACGCCAGCATAGTTGTTTAAGAGGTAGTGTTTGTTTGGGTTGCCGAGAACAAGTAGGAGGTGCTCCGCAAAAGGTACTATCTGGGAGTTGCTAAGAGCATCTTCAACAGCCGCGTTAAAAGGCACGCGCGCGGTAAACTTGATTTTTAGCATGCGCTGGACGGTTTCGCGCGCTCTAGCCGCGTCAAAAGGCACGCGCGCGGTAAACTTGATTTTTAGCATGCGCTGGACGGTTTCGCGCGCTCTAGCGGTGGCTGTAAACAAGCTCGTGCGGGAAACAATTGCGCGGGCGCAGGAAAAGGCGGCAGCTCGCGCACTACTTTTGGCGCGCCGCTTACGGTGCACCTACAAATTGCGGCGCTCGCCACGCGCCTATCTACACTTCCACACGCGCCTCGTAGCTTCTTCGCCGCTCCAGCGCCTCCACCGCTTCCTCTCCTCGCCACTCCAGCGCCCCGCCACCGCCGCGCCGCCGAGGAGCGTCGGGCTACCGCGGCGTCCGCCAGCGCCCCAACGGCTGGTACTCCGCCGAGATTCGGTCCGGCGACGTCCGGCTCGGTCTCGGTACGTTCCAGACCTCGCACGAGGCCGCACGCGCCTACGACGCGGCGGCGTGGCGCCTGGACAGGCCGTGCCAGCAGATGAACTTCCAGGATGGCCACACGCGCCAGCAAGCGCAGGACGTCGCCCCTCTGCCTCGTCTTATCACGGACCAGGACCGTGCGGAGCACGCTCGGCGGCAGCTCCGCCTCCTCGTCGCCGAGGAGGACGAGCGGGCCATGGCGGTGTGGCGCTGGCGCCACCCGGAGGACGTCGCCAACGAGGAAGCCTTCTGGGCAAGGCGCTGCGAGGAGCAGACGGCAAAGCACTGCTCGGAGCGGTTGGACAGGCGTCGGCGGAAGGTCCTGGCGTTATCACAGTGCGAAATCGTTCAAAATAGTGGGCAGACGATCTTTTCGTCTGATGATGACCGTTGGAAGGACATGTGGCTCGATACCTCGGACCAGACCAGCGAGGATGGCGATGATGATGATAATGATGACGACTGGAAGTAGGATGTAGTTGCACTATGTTGTTGCACTATCTAGTAGTTTTTTTATGTCGTTGTATCGTAGTTTTTTAATCTATCTATGCTATGGAACTATGCAAAATATCTATATATCATTTTTACATATAAACTTTATTTATCATTTTTATTTAAAAAATATACGCAATGTTTAGCGCGCACTGCATTTTAACGCGGCAGCTGGAGCTACGTGCGCGCGCTCAATTTTAGCGCGGCTGCTGAAGCCAACGCTACCGGCCGCGCCAAACCAGACAAAGAACGCACGGCAAATGAGTTTTTATCGCGCGGCGCGTTGCACTTCTGTTGGAGATGCTGTAATGCCTGGTAAACCGAGTGGATGGCATTGATCTCGGCAAAGACCTGATGAACGTGAAGTTACTTGCTTTTGCCGAGAGTACCCTTTTGGTTCTCGGCAACAAATCTACCGAGTATCCTGATGGACGGTTCTCGGTAAAATCCTGTTTGGCCGAGAGGTGTACGCCGAATACACTTTACCAAGAAATTAACTCGGCAAAGGGGTTGCCGAGTTTATTTTTCTTTCCTTTTTGGCCCTTCACTGGGCAAAGCAGCAAATTCCTTCCAGTAGTGTGGGGCGCTGCTTGGCCCTTTTCTCTTGAAAAGGAAACCACTGGCCGGGCTCTAACCAGCTCACCTCACTGCCATGCATTTACTAATTTTCACCTAGCGGTCTAGTAGAAAAAACAAGGTGTAGTATACGTACATGTGTGGCGTGTTTTATGTCTGTACGTACACGCCCGTCCGTTTGGCAGCATGCACGTACATACAGCCAGCCGGGACGCGAAAAGGGCGAAGTGACAAGCGCGGAGTAAAATGGAGGTCGTCCGCACGCGTCGGTCCACTCAAGCCATGCATGCATGCAGCCGCAGGGACGGATGTACGTGCCGAGGCCGTTCCGTTCCGTTCCGTTCACGAGTACAAATAACCAGGGCACCCTGGCATGGAGGAGGAGGAGAGAGCTGTGGTACAAGAACATACCCCACCCCCAGTGAAGAATTAGAAGAAGAATAGCACGTCGGCCGATCGCGGTCCGTCCAAGAAGAAGAAGCTAGGCATCACGCCAGGCCAGCTGGTACCTTCAAGTCTAGAGTATACAGTATTTACTTTCTTATTATAAGTTTTCCTAATAAATCGCCGTCATCTGGCTTTGGTTTTTTATTTGATTTATTTATTATCTATTATATGCTGACTAGCTAGGTATGTTGTCACACGCCACAAATAATTGTCTACCCAGCGAGCATGAGGATGAGGACAGCCAGCCTCCTCCTTGCCACCGGCGACGTCCTCGCCGTCATATGGGCCGCCGTCGCCCCCACACCCGGGTGGAAATCCTGCGACGATGGCCCCAAGATCGACGAGCTCGCAAAGTGGGCGCTGGCAGAGATGAAGCAAGGCCTCCACCAGCTAAAAGCAAGATCCTTCCTATTCGGTGCGATGGCCTTGGCCTTACTCCCCTGCAGTTGGCTCTTGGATGCCAGCTGGCTAGCTTCCCTTGCACTTACCTTGGGATGCCTCTGTCTGGTAGGCGGTTGAAGCTCGTTGACTTCCAAGACCTGCTTGACAAGTTACTTAAGAAGATTGCTGGTTGGAAGGCTAGGTGGATCTCCTCCACTGGAAGAATGGTACTCGTGAGGTTTGTACTTTCGGCAATGCCAATTTTCATGCTTCTGGTTGTTCATCAACCGAAATGGGTCATCAAGCAAATCGATAAGTTACGTCGTGCTTTTTTATGGTCAGGCTCTGATGCTGTCTGCAGTGGCAAGTGCCTTGTCCGCTGGACCCAGGTGTGCTCACCCATCTCTCTAGGCGGGCTTGGCATCCATGACCTTCAAGCTTAGGGGCGGGCGCTTAAAGTACGCTGGCTTTGGAAAAGCGTCACAGACCCAGATAAACCATGGCAAGGTCTGCAGCTCCCTGTTGACAAGCACGTTAAGGCTCTTTTCATTGCTTGTACCTCCATCAAAATTGGTAGTGGTATTAAGATATCCTTTTGGCATGATCACTGGCTCAACGGTGAGATTCCAGCTGTTTCGTTTCCTAACCTTTTCAATCATAGCAAGAACAGAAGAATATCATTGGCTGAAGGACTCACCAATAGAAAATGGGTCACTCTTCTCAAGCGCAACCCGGGCACCGAGGTGTTGCACGAATACATTGACTTCTGACACAGATCCAGTGTGGTCACTTTGTCCAACCTGAAGGATGAGTTCATTTGGAAATGGTCAGCAGATGGAAGATATAATACTAAGTCAGCTTACCTATGTCAATTCTGGGGCAAGATTGATTCTCCTCTTCCTGAGATCATTTGGCATATCAAGGTTCCACCAAGAATAAGATTCTTCAGTTGGCTCTTTGTACAGGGCAAATGTTTGACTGCGGACAACCTTGCGAAGCAAGGTTGGCCTCACAACCCGATCTGTCAATTATGCCACTTAGGGTGGGAAGATGGTCTGCACCTTGTATCTAGCTGCCCTTTCACGGCTGGAATCTGGGGCTATTGTCTGGCGATATATAATTTTCCATTCAACCTCTTACCTATTGCTCATACTGGCTCTATATTGGACTGGTGGTTAAAGGCTTTGGATGGTACAGGCAGGAAAAATGTGTTGGGGAACGTTGCAGAAAACAAAAATTTTCCTATGGTTTCACCAAGATCCATCTATGAGTTCATCTAGCAACGAGTGATCAGATTGCATCTACATACCTTTGTAGATCACGCGCGGAAGCGTTCAAAGAACAGGGATGAGGAAGTCGTACTCGACGTGATCCAAATCACCGGAGATCCTAGCGCCAAACGGACGGCACCTCCGTGTTCAACACACGTACGGTCAGCGTGACGTCTCCTCCTTCTTGATCCAGCAAGGGGGGAGGAGAGGTTGATGAAGATCCAGCAGCACGATGGCGTGGTGGTGGATGCAGGGGGTCACCGCAGCAGGGCTTCGCCGTTCTACTGCGAGAGGGAGAGGTGTAGCAGGGGAGAGGGAGGCGCCAAGACTCAAGGGTGCGGCTGCCCCTCCCTCCCCCCACTTTATATAGGCTCCCCTAGGGGGGGGCGGCCCTAGGAGATGGGATCTCCTAGGGAGGGCGGCGACCAAGGGTGGAGTGGCCCCCAAGGCAAGTGGGGCGGCCCCCCACCCTAGGGTTTCCAACCCTAGGCGCAGGGGGTGGGCCAAGGGGGGCTGGGCTGGTTCCCCTTCCCACTTCAGCCCATGGGGCCCTCCGGGATGGGTGGCCCCACCAGGTGGACCCCCGGGACCCTTCCGGTGGTCCCGGTACAATACCGGTGACCCCCCAAACTCTCCCGATGGCCGAAACTGCACTTCCTATATATAATTCTTCACCTCCGGAACTCCTCGTGACGTCCGGGATCTCATCCGGGACTCCGAACAACTTTCGGGTTACTGCATATTCATATCTCTACAACCCTAGCGTCACCGAACCTTAAGTGTGTAGACCCTACGGGTTCGGGAGACATGTAGACATGACCGAAATGGCTCTCCGGTCAATAACCAACAGCGGGATCTGGATACCCATGTTGGCTCCCACATACTCCTCGATGATCTCATTGGATGAACCACGATGTCGAGGATTCAAGCAACCCCGTATACAATTCCCTTTGTCAATCGGTACGTTACTTGCCCGAGATTCGATCGTCGGTATCTCAATACCTCGTTCAATCTCGTTACCGGCAAGTCACTTTACTCGTATCGTAATGCATGATCCCGTGACCAGACACTTGGTCACTTTGAGCTCATTATGATGATGCATTACCGAGTGGGCCCAGAGATACCTCTCCGTTATACGGAGTGACAAATCCCAGTCTTGATCCGTGTCAACCCAACAGACACTTTCGGAGATACCCGTAGTATACCTTTATAGTCACCCAGTTACGTTGTGACGTTTGGTACACCCAAAGCACTCCTACGGCATCCAGGAGTTACACGATCTCATGGTCTAAGGAAAAGATACTTGACATTGGAAAAACTCTAGCAAACGAACTATACGATCTTGTGCTATGTTTAGGATTGGGTCTTGTCCATCACATCATTCTCCTAATGATGTGATCTCGTTATCAATGACATCCAATGTCCATAGTCAGAAAACCATGACTATCTGTTGATCAATGAGCTAGTCAACTAGAGGCTTACTAGGGACATGTTGGTGTCTACGTATTCACACATGTATTACGATTTCCGGATAATACAATTATAGCATGAATAAAAGACAATTAATCATGAACAAGGAAATATAATAATAATCCTTTTATTATTGCCTCTAGGGCATATTTCCAACAAAATGACCTATCATCGCTTATAATGGCGGTGTCCTGACAGGTTTGGAAAGAAAGAAATAACCGCATATTCAACAACAAGGCAAACCACTTCCTGAAGGTCGCTGAGAACATTATCAATGAGCTGAATTCTTGGAGAATCGCTGGATTCAAAGGAGCAAAATGGACAGGCACGAGATAATTTCTTTCTTTCTTTCTTTTTCTAGTGTACATTTGTATAGCTTTTTCTTCCCCTTTCTGGCTGTCAGCCGTCCTGAATCTTGACCTGTATTTCTTGGGGTGTCTCATCCTATCTTAAATGAATGAAATCAGCACAATGCTGTTTTTCGTCAAAAAAAAAAGCAAGGCCTCCAGTTGAGCAGCATGCTCCGTTGCGAGGAGCAAGGCCAAGGCGGTCGACCACACCGGCGGACGTGTACGAGGAGGCGGCGACCAAAGTGCGTAAGCTCCTCTACTTCGGCAAAGCCCCGTGGTATGTAGCGGCCGGGTTGGCAGGACTAGTTAGCCGGTGTTTCCCATGTGGATGGAGTATCAAGCGTGTTTGCCTTTTGTTTCGCACCACTAATAAGATGTTGCAAGAAAAGCAGTAATGGTACACGCACGGGGTCATTACGGGGGTTTACGTCGTGGATCCATCTGGTAGTTTGTGGTTGTCCATTTGAGAAAATTGGCCCATATCCTCCGTAATGCTCCTGTAAAGACCCGTGAGTCTAGCATTTTTGCAAGAAAAGTCACCCTGCCACCGCCGAGTTCGCCCTTCCTCGGTGCTATCGTGGAAACCTGCTGGATCCGTCGCCACCTTCCTCTCCCGCTCCCCCTCATCTCACTGCTGCCGGAGGAGTATGCCGGCAAAGCCCGTGCAGGCTCCTTTTTCTAGAAACACCTACAACTTTATTGATCATAACAATTATAGATACACTGATTGTACCTAAAATCCAAGAAAATACAAATTAACTCCTATGACTAAGAATTACAATGAAATCTCTTGTAAACATCTTCTTCGTTGTAGCAATCTCTACTTGAAGAAATACTCCAAAGACTTCGGTAAAGAGGTTGCAATTGAAATAGAGCAACGATATTGTCATTCTTTCACCTGCACAAACATTACTCCCCCCTTCCATCTATATAGGGCCTAATACGTTTTTCGAGGCTAACTTTGACCAAATGTTAGGGCAATAATATATGACATGCAATTTACACAAAGCACATTGTCAAATTCGTATGTGAAAGGAGTTTTCAATGATATAATTTTCACATTATGCATGTCATGTATTATTAATCTTGTCAATAGTCAAAGGATGTCTTAAAAAACGCATTAGGCCCTATATAGATGGAAGGAGGGAGTACCAATAATGGTTTTTGAAAGCACCTTGCCCATCCAAAGAGATGGGAAGCCTTAATCGATGAATGTATTTGGGTCGGGTATGACCCCCTAGAAGTGCAGGTTGTCAAATCACTATATCTTCATCATGGTGTCGATGAAAATGATCTCACCTCCACAAATAATTAGACCAGTAAAAAAAGGCTTGACACAACAATATAAACTCATTGGATCTGAATAACTGGATCTGCGAGGTCAGAAAACTCTCTGACTTCAAGGCACCGCCAAAAGAATGAGATGAATTTATTCTCACAAAACTATTATTACCATGGTGTCGATGAAAATTGATTTCATCTCCACAAATAATCAGACCAGCAAAAAAAGGCTTGACACAACAACATAAACTCATCAGATCTTAATACCGGATCTATGAGGACAGAGAACTCTCTAACTTCATGGCACCGCCAAAAGAACGAAAGGAATATATTCTCACAAAACTGTGATGATGACTAGACGATGGTATAGAACATAGAAGTCTTGAAGATCCGAGGTCCCCCCACCTCTCGCATGCGTTCCTCCTTCGTTTATGCACGCTAGAGAATCATTACATTAGTTTTTTTTATACAAGAGAATCGTTACATTAAATGTACAGAGAGAGAGAGAGAGTTGGGTCAGTTGGTCAGCAACGCGAAATGAGGCCCGACCCGGCCCGTGGAGTAAACGCGGCCCAGAGGAGAAGCGGTCAAGGGGTCGCGGAGCCTTTATGATTTCTCCGCCCACTCTCTCGCTCGCCTTCGCTCCCTCTCTCTCTCTCTCCCTCCCCCACAAACGCGTGCGTCTCCTCCCTCTCCCCGGCGGCGGCGGCGGGCGAACACCGATCGATCGCGAGGTAATCTCACCACCGACCCCTCTCCCCATCTTCCCCATTTCTGTACGTGCGAACCTGGGTCTCCGCCGCCGACCGCGTACGTGTGCGCGCGCGCGTTCGAGCGAGGTTTGCCGCCGTTTTCATTTCCCACGGTTAATCTAGGGTACGGGGATTGCCGAGGATACCGCGGGATCCGTAGCATGCGCCGTGAAGGGCGCTTCCGCGCGCGTCGATCGGATCCAACCGCGCTCTCCACGGTCCGTGATTGGTGGCGCCGGGTTTGGCTCCTCGATGATCGTCGTCGTTTGTCTCGTCGGGGAGGATTTGATTTTGGGAAATCAAGGCCGCGGTCTCAGGATGGTCGGTGGATACGTAGTGATTTGTTACCATGATTCGTATCCTTCGGTTCGTTGCCGACGGGATGGATGGGTGGGTCGTCATTTTTACCCGGTGGATCTGTGGTGGCTTTTCATATAAAAATGTCTCATCTTGATCTCTGCACATGTGCATGCATACCTTTTGAGTTCCCCTTCAACCTGATCATTGATACGGTACTAGTTGTGATTAGCATGGTCAAAAGGGCGCATAAATCATCTCTTGGTGGTTCATGTGTACCCTTGCACATAATGCACCCCATATGCACGCCCCTTTCCCTTCCATGACGCGCCATCTTCCATTGTCACATGGCGGATTGCGTTCGTTCATGACTATGCCATGCGAATTAAGAAAACAGCCGCCTATGTGGATCGAGAAATCAGCCGACTGTGTTAGTGGGGCTGCTCGCTTTCTGTCATGCCATGCATTTGAATTTTGATACATGTGAGTAGTTCTGTATACCTGTCCATTACATTTGACGATCTGCATCATGTTTCATCATTGTGCAGCAGCAATGTCGGGCAAGTACATTATCGGTTCGCTGGTTGGATCCCTTGGCATTGCATATGTCTGCGACGCCATCGTTTCCGACAAGAAGATCTTTGGAGGTGAGTACCATGCTGTTACATAACATGCCTGTAGGATGCCTGCGCCCCTAACCCCTCGGAAGAATATGCATCTGACGCTGCTTGTTCCATTCGGATCCAGGCACTGTGTGCAAGACGGCGACAGACAAGGAGTGGTTTCAGGCCACGGACGCCAAGTTCCAGGCCTGGCCCCGTGTCGCCGGGCCGCCGGTCGTCATGAACCCCATCAGCCGCCAGAACTTCATCGTCAAGGACCCCTGAATGTGCTGCGGCGCAAGCTCGACCAGCGTTTTGCTTCCACCATGCAGCCAAAGTTTCTTTTCTAGGGTTTTGAAGTTCCTAATAAAAGGGACTTTAAAGTCAGGGTATACTATTTTTTTCTCGAATTTCAGTTTCCGTGAGCAACTTTGGGGGGCTTTACCGCTCGCTCACTTGCCTTTCGATGAACTATGTTCCTCGGTGAAATTTCCCACGAGGCAGTAAAATAACTGCATTGTAGTTTCTGCATTGTATTTCATGTGCTGTGTTTCTTCCTGATGATGCTGCACGTTTATGCTGTGATGATACCCAGCCTACTGTTTTTGTCTGGTAGTGCACCATAATTATTTTTGCTTGATTTATGCTGCCTTTGCACCCTGCCTGTGCTGCTGTTACTGCACAATTGCAAACTTTTATTGACAAGAATACATCAGCTGCTGTTTAGATTGCATATCGTTTTGTGTTATCTTGCTGAAAACGCTGGACTCAGCTGGAGTTTTGCGATATATCAGTGCCCACTGAAGCCAAACTATGGCCTAACACTAGTGCAAGCCTTTGCACCTGTGGGCTTGTATGCAGAGAGGATGTTTTTCCTTTTTGGACAGAACTGTGCGATCAACTTCAATTAATTTGCGTTTTGAACAATGTAACACAATGGCCACGAGCCATTCACATGAACCTGATGTTCTTGATCCGCTGAAATGGTTTACATGCCAATTGTAGTTAACATCAGCGTCTTTGACACAACAGATTTCTGTAAAATTAGGAGCATAGTACATGCATGGAGGAGATTAAAATGATGGTAACATGAACATAAGACTTCTGAATGTGTTTGCTTCCGGATGGGGCACATCGAAGGGGCCACGCATGATGGCAAAAGGACAAGCTAAAAAACCGTGAAATTGGATGACTACTCCCATGTTCCATGTCAATGTCAACAAATTTGGTGATGTGGCTCCTTACATTCATGGAGGGGAAGATAGAGCAGGGATTGGATGGTGATAGAAAACGAAAGCTTCCGCTAGAAAAAAGAGGAATTAGAATCACAAATGAACCACAAAACTTTTTTAGTCGTCGCAAGTTCTCGGGGAATAAAAGATATCCCCGCATCTTGATACAGGCACTGAACATATGGCCTATGGCTACCGGAATGCTAATGTAAATTTTTTTTTCGAAAAGGGGAGGCTCCCCGGCCTCTGCATCAGAACGATGCTGGAATGCTAATGTAATTGACTGGATCCGTTGCTTTTTCCTAGGTCATATGCCGAGCCAAATCTCCGCGTGCAAATCTTTGCTTGGCTGCTCTTTCAGAAAATACTCAACTCCAAAGCAGCGAAATGTGACAGGAACTGTTCAGATTGGATAATGCAAAATTGCAAATGCGCTCAGCTAGGCACTCCCAGATAGACGGTCAAACAGAGAGAGTGAATATGCTTTACTCATCGTGCCGACCCAAGTGGGCTCTCAGTGGTTGCACTTAGCAGAGTTTTCGTACAATATGTACAACCTGTCACTCGGCCGGCTAACAAAACCCCATCTCAGATCCCAACATGGCAGGCACTACACCACGTCACTTGGGATTTCAAGGTGTTGATTCATGTAAAGTTCCTTATCTGTCATGATACATGACACGCTATGCACAAGAAAGCACAACAAATGACCTGCCCGTATGCAAAATAAGGGGGCGTTTCATTCGTTTGGTTAAGGATAGTCAATTTCATTCGTTTGGTTGGGAGGATAATGGTGGTTGGGGATAATCAGTTTTATGTTTGGTTTGGAAGGATGACAAGTGGATGGGTTGTTCAGTACCTCTCAGGTGAGAATACGCTGTACAAAAGACAAAAAAGAAAGAACTGAGCATGTGTGTGAGGACCTTGCATGGTGTCACGTTAGTTTGTTTTCTTTGCGTAGAAGTAGTAGGGCCGAGTCGTGCTTCTTTTACGGCGGGGCAGTAGCTGCATGTGTGGCCTTGATCCATAGGATGGCGGGATGGCATGTTCAGAGAGGGCATGGTGATCGGATCGCACGTCTGTTACGCAAGGAAATTGATCGGGCTGGGTTGAGATGAGCACCGCTCCGGACCTCACATCAAATTAATTCAGTAGAAAATTCATAAATTATCTGTACTGCGCTTGGATTTGTGGAGAACAAAAATGACTTGACATTTCAACTGTACGTAGTTGGTACTATTACACTGCAGGCAGATAGTTAGGTGGCGTTTGGTTTGCTGTCCCTATTGCTGACGCGATAGTGCTTCCAGGTCCATGTCCAGGACTTCTATCCCTTCATCATGTGCGATGATAACCCTACACGGAAAATACATTATAGGTTGAAATTTTCTCAAAAGGTAGAGTTAAGTCCGAAATGCCAAAAAACAAACTCAATACAATAGAGCTGAAGGAAATGATGCCTTGATTCTTCACTATACGTAGTTTAGTGAAGACCGTTTAATATCTCTACGATTCTAAGATACCACCATTTACAGTACCTCTAATATATAAGTTATCTTCATTTCAAGCAAAACTTCACCAAAGGATGGAGTTACAAGTCGGAAACTGCCTGCCAAAAACTAACAAAAAGTAACAGAGCTTAAGAGAGGCCAGCTACTGATGCTTTTATCCTACACTTTAGTATACCAATGACCGTTTTATAACCCCACGCTTGTAAAATACACTAGTATGTACTCCTTCCGTTCCTAAATATTTGTCTTTTTAGAGATTTCAAATGGACTACTACATACAGATGTATATAGATATATTTTAGAGTATAGATTCACTCATTTTGCTCCGTATGTATTCACTTGTTGAAATCTCTAGAAAGACAAATATTTAGAAACGGAGGGAATATATATAAGCCACGTTTCAGTGTGCCTGAAATAAAAAAAAACTCAACTACTTTCTATAAAAACATCCATGTTGCAGTTCAATTGCTACATTTCAAAGAGAACTTCACTAGAAGGACATATAGAGTTAGATGTTGGAAAGGGTCAAAAGTAATACACCCTTTGCCTCATATTAATTGACGCTCAAACGGATGTATCTAGCACCCCCGAAGGAGGGAGTACAAGACAATAGAGCTTGAGAAATGGTTAATTGCTAATGCTTTCTTTTTGCGGGGAAACTGTTAATGCTTTGATTGACCCTCAAATATTTCTTGTTTATTTAAGACTTTTTAATTATTCCACATTTCTAGGATGTGGGTACTTCTGCTCAGTTTGCACACGGGCAGTAAGAAACTAAAAATTGAACGTCTTTCCATAGAAAATCTTTGGCTCCAAAGATATATTTTTAAAAATGAACTTTGAACCATTTATAGGCCAATATTATGCGATCCATCGGTTCAAAAAAATAGATATTATGCAATCCACTAAGGTGTCCCTTCATTCGCACATCTGAATATGGTATAAAAGTGACCAAAAAGATGCATTATATACCTTCTTGAGCCTACAAATGCAAAATCCAAATTCTCACTGTCATGTGTCCATTGAAAAGTCTTCAGAAGCCTGTAAACATACAGTCCACAGTCAGTTGTGAAAATGATTTTTGTTGCGAGGGTGTCAAATGAATTCGTGTAGCCCCATGGAGCCACCCAACCGAAAGAATCAGATCGACGCATCCTAAATTGTTGGCGCCTCCATCATCTAGTCTGCCTCCGGTCCTGTCGATGCCGCCGGCCTGGTGGAGCTTAGAGCATCTCGAACAAATTCTTACATCGCACAAAACCGCTGATAGATGCAAATTGTTTTATTCAAAATGATATAAAATTGTGCACCATTGCAGTACTTGGGTGCTCGAGCAAAACTAAGGCAAAACATGCGCAACCCCAACTGCCGAGTGGAACCATCCCGCCATGTGCCCGTCGCCTGCCAAATCCTATGGACACCTCCTCGGACACCGACGCCGCCAACACCGCTCCAACACACCTCACCATGGCCGTCTCCGTGGTGATGTAAATTTTACATCATCGGTTAGAGTTGAATTTTTTTTTTGGTGAAGTAAATTTTACATCATCTATTGAAGTTGAAGGGTTTTTATGATGTAAAACCATATTTTTATGATGTAAATTTTACTCGAAGCACAATTTGATGATGTATTTTATATCGTCTATTGAAGATGCTCAGCGTACATGGAGGCCGGCACCACCGCATGCATGCTCGTGCTGCAGCTCTAGGAGACCTGTAGTTGGCCGGCGTCGACCGCAGGTTCCCTTGCTGCTCCACCGTATGTATTGGTCGCTCGGAGAAGCCATGGCCACTGGCTCCACCGCGTGCGTCTGCTCCACTGTTTCATTTTTCTTTTGTTTTTTTCCTTTTGTTTTTTTTCCTGGAGGGCCCCACCTATAAAAACAAAGATAGTATCTAACTTTTCTTTTTCCCATGGTCCCCACACGTAAGGGAGAGAGTGTCCTACCCAAATGGCAGCCTAACTTAACGAGGGGGATGCACCCGTAGGTCAAATATATCGTCTTTGACCGCGTCCGCGTCAGCATCCAATCGGGGCAAACCAGCCAAGGACATTTTTTGACGCGTATGAGATAGTTGAGGGGGTAAGGAAGCGAACAAAACATCAAAGGGTTATGTGAACGACTAAGTTTTTTTTTTTAAAGGAGGACGACCCCCTGCCTCTGCATCTGGAAGATGCATATGGCCATTTTATTAAATATTGACACAAAACCTTACAGAGTCATACAACAATAAGTCTAAAGCCACCAACTAAGCAACACATGTCGCTATCCCTATCCAGTTGATGTAGTGGCGCTGAAAGTCTCGGCCTAATACCAAACAGATCTCACAGTCAAACCTAACATCTAAGACTTGAGGTCCCAATCAGGACGCCTGCCGGGTATGAGCACCCACCAGTCCGGCGTGCCCCTCAACCAGGACGTCTGCGAGGCCGCCGCGGCCACCTGCCACCAATCCATCTTCAAAGTTGTACTGCTGCATCGACCTTGCCCGGTCTATCTACCGCCGACACCACCACGACGCCAGGCAGCGTCACCCTCCTGCGCGAGTCCATCTCCGCTCATCAGGCGCTGAGTCTCCATTGCGCCACGCCGCCGAGATCCGCCGTCATCAATGGACCAGATGAATCACCGCTCCTCCTCTTGTCCCCTCCAACCAGCACTTGTTCCAAAACGATGCCCCCATGAGGGAGAACGATACCGAAGGCATCGTCATTGTCCGTTCCGGTAGACCCAGATCTAGGGTTTCCCCTGGAACTTCCCGATCAGGTGGATGTGACCAGCAACGACGATGCCTCCAGAAGGGAACGACGTCTGAGACGCTGCCATCGTCCGCCAAGACCGCAGTCAGGCGCGATTTTCACCAGAAGCCACGTCTTCCCGACCTCGCAGCTGGCTGGAACCGAGCGAAACCTCGTCACGAAGACGTATGTCGTCGTCGGTAGTCCGGCAGAGATCCGGCATCTCCTCACCGGTCCCTCCACGCGCCGCCGGTCGGCGGAAGGCCTCCTCGCGACAGATCCAAACGGGGCATTGGATCCGCAGTGACCGCCATCACCATCACGACCAGGACAGCCCACCCCGCCGGATGGGCTGCCACCCATTCAGGGCCGCCGCCGCCGCGATGGTGCTCCGGCCCCCGCCGCACAGCCCGGAGTCGCCGTCCCAGCCGCTGCTGTTGGATCGCACGAGAGGAGCCGCCCCCGCCGCCTCAGATGGGATCCGCCGCATCCACCCGCCCAGATACGACCAAGTTTCTTGAAGGTTCTAAAATAGATTTTTCCTATTAGAAATATCTGGCTAAGTATAACCTTTTAACATATCATATTTTTTTTGAAACAGGCTTTCACCCCGCTTTATAAATAAAGCCCCAACCACACAAAGTACACGGCTGAATGATACAAGATGATGAGGTGACCCTTTTACAAAGCAGATTCCGGTATAAACGGGAAACGCAGACCGCTAGAGACTACGTGACTGAAAAATATCATAGGAAGACCTGAGAACACTGCCACACAACACCCTAGAACACCTAAGCTCCACGACAACACCCTCAGGAGGGAGAACGGCACCAGGCGTCGCCGCTGTCGAGTCCAACGGTCAAGGGTTTGCACCCGAAACTCAGGCATGGAGAAGAGCACCACGAAGATGTCTTCGAGAAGATAACGGATCCCATGAGCGTCGCCATTGTCGGTGACAAGGCGCAGAGCTTTCGCTCAGTAGCTCCCCCATGCCACCATGAGTTCTTCAAGAGAGGCGTAGCGGGTCCAGATCCCCAGCTCCGGATCGCGTAGCCACTGCGGAAGACAAATGGCCTGCCCAAGCCACCCATCACTATACCTCATGCCGCCCACATGACCAAGAGGTATAGCCACCACCACCGCCATGGTGCCTTTCGGAGGGCCAACCAAGAGGACTACCTTCCAGGGCCACCGCCTCGGCTTCCAAGCCACGAGAGATCGCCCATCGCCTGCTTCACAGTGCACAAATTACGGGAGGATAAGCCCGGCATCAGCCACCGAGCCAGTGTCAGCGCCACCATCGTCGGGGCGCCCACGCCTGCAGTCCCACACCAATCCCGATGAACCGGGGGCATGACTCAGTGGCTTCCGACGGCCATCGTTAAGAAACCAGCTCAGACGACGCCAAGGCCGTGGCTTGAAGCACCGATCCAACCGCCGGCACTACCCAGGACCTCTACCGACGCTATAATGTGAGGAAGCCTCGCCAACTGGGCCGCAGCACCCACCTTGACATAGCCAAAGGCAACCAAACCACGCGAAGGAATCAAAGAACTCTAGGCAGGAGGACCAGGTCAAACTCCTGCCTGGCGGCTTGTCCACACCGTCGGCCTATTGCCAGCAGACGCATCCAGTGCAGGCGGTCATTGGCCCAACCATGGGGGCGACACATGGCGGCCGGCAAGTCCGGCCACCTACGAGCCAGCCGGCAACCCGCCCCACCTCGGCTCCGCGCACATGGTCCCGTCATCGCCGACCACGCCCAGGCCACCGCCGGCTGACCACAACCCTGCCTCCACGCTCGCAGGGAGAACCCACGGTACAACCACCGGCTGTCGGACCGAGCCCTAGCCCATCGGCGCAACCGCAAGCTGCGACGGGGCCAGCCAGGCCGACGCCAACCCGTGCTCGCCACCCATGGCTCCCCCGATCGACGGAAGCTCGGATCCGCCGGGGCGACCGTGCCGCTCATTGCACCAACTCCAAAGGAGTGACGCCCGCAGAGCATGTCTGCCCCCACACCACCCAGCATCCCGCGCCGCCATGGCCCGCGCCTCCCGCTACCAGACGACTGGAGACGCCCCTGGTCCAGATCTGAATCAAGAAACCGACCACCGCCGTCCCGCGCAAGCACGCACCACCTGCCCCTGCTGCGCACGTGTCCGCATAGCCACCACAGCAAGGACGCCTGCACGCCTCGCCGCAGCCGCCGCACCCCACGCCAAGCGCTGCGCCCCTGTTGACCACCGCGTCTCGCACCACGGGCCGCCAGACAAGGAGGAAGGAGAGCCCCGCCGCCGCCGACGCGGACCAGGCTTTGCCCGCCCGCGCCCTCCAGCGGCGGCGAGGGGAAGGTGAGGTGGGAGGTGGGCTAGGGCTTCGCCTAGCCGCTCGCGGGAGCAGTTGAGACCAAGCGGTGTTTTCAATGTGTTCATTCCATATCATATTTTTTGGTGTGTTCATTCCATATTCTTAATATGTAGACACTTTCTATATTCATATCTTGACACTATCGACACCAACTTTTGGCACTGGAAGAAAATATGGTATGTAATACTGTTTGGCAATATCCATATGTACCCGCCTGACTTCCATGCATGGAGCATTTTTTCCCCAAAAGAAGGATAACCATTTATTTTTGCGAATACACATCTCCTTGCGCATCGTTGAACACCATAATTCTAGTTCGCTTTTACGTGGGGAATTAGTTTATCATAGTCTTTACATTTTAGATGAGAAATCATAAAAGTAACTGGCATATAATGCATATATTCTTGTTTGATCCTGCTCGCCCCTCACCACCCCCCCCCCCCCCCCCCCCCCCCCCCCCGCGGGGGCGACAGGTGAACCCCCTGATCCCGCTCTCCTCTAGCCCCCTCCCCGATGTTCTCCCCTCCCACTGCCGCTGGCATGGTCCGCTAGGCCCTGCCCGCGCGGTGCTGGTGGCGGTTGGCCGAGCTTTGCCCGCGCGCGTGTATGGGGGTGCAGGGGCTTCCTGATGGCGGTGGTGCTGCTCAGCCAGCGGCAGTGTGGCTTGGCGGTATGTATCCCATGATATGGTGGCGCGGCCCTTGGTCGTGGGGCGGCGTGGTGGTGCCTAGACATGGGCCCTTTTGTGCTCCATCTGGGTTGGGGTGGGCCGGTGGGTCACCGGGAAGCAGCGCTGCTCCCTAATGGTGGTGGTGAGGAGGCGAGGGAGGATTTGTCGGCCGACGAGCTGCAGCGCGGCGGCAGGGGCTGTCTGGACCATTTTGGTTCCGGTCGGGCCAATAGGGGTCTAGTAGGTCCTTGTCGTCGGCTCCGCGTCGGCGATGGAGGATGTCCCTCCCATCGGCTGTGTTGCGGATGCCCCCGAGCCCATTGTCTCCCTCTTCCGTCCTCCAGGTCTCGTGTCGGTGGCCTCAGTGAGACGCCGAAGTTGGTCCGGTGACCATGGTGGCACAGGCTGGTTGGCGGTAGGTTCGGTGGTACACTACAGATCGTCCGGGGTGGTGGTGGGTGGTTGGGTCGGGAGAATTCCCTGGCAGCTTATCCATCGACGGGCCTTCTTGAAGGGCGTCGGGTATACCCATCCCCCATTGCCTCCGCGTACCAGGCAAACCCTAGCCCCTAGGATATGTACGGGCGTCGTCATCTCATTCCATTCCGTCTTGAAGTTGTTGCTCCGTACGATGCTTCAGAGTGCAAGGAGTGTGGTGGAACTTCTCCGGAGGGTGTATGGGATGGTTGCAATATAAAGCGGGGAGAAACCCTTTATGATCAAGCACACAAGAAACCTGGTATTAATCGAGACAGTGTATTGTTCGGACCACACACACATATATTTTACACTCACCTGAGAAATAGGCACACATTTTTGCATGGTTGGATACAGAATTTTAGTGCTAGCGCATTTATGTAGACAGTAGTATATGCAAAAAATCAGCAGTAGTTTTATTAATTTTTCAGTAAATGACATTTTCATTCAAAATGCTACTCCATGGCAAGTACTCCGTCTGTAAAGAAAAGAAATATTGAGCTGATGCAGTAGTAGTATTAATTACCTGTAGTTAGCGGAGTTCCAGAAGCAAACGGTCTTGTCATCCCCCTCTCCTGAGGCTGCTGCAACTAATAGGGGAAGTTCCGGGTGGCAAACGACAAGGCCAATCGACTTGCCACATAAAGAGAGTTCATGAACACACTTCTCTGTCTGCAAATCCCATACCTAATTGAACACGTACAGAAGGTAAAAGAAGTTCAATTAAAACTGCAATCAGGCATGCATGTTGTTGAGCGGAGATATGGCATACCCTTAAAGCACAGTCCTCAGTGATGGTAATAAGATATTGTCGGTGACTATCAGTGTAGAGGTAGTCACACACGTCTCCATAACAGTTCGGGGGCATTATTGTGATGAGAGGCTTGGAAGAATGAACTGACCAGACCTGGAAAGTTTAGTTAATTATAGAGATCAAAATTAAATTCAACTCTATGGCAAGTGCATGCATTAAGTTACCACTGAAAATGAAATGATGTAGAAAGAAACAAGTCATTTACATGGCAAATTCCGTCTTGAGCACCAGCACATGTTGTTGTGTCCTTGGGGTTAAACCTTAACTGAGTGTCAGGTCCACATGCCGAGCCCCCGCTAATTCTCTGACAACATTTCCAGCCCTTATCCCAGTCCCAAAGCCTGATGGGGTCCTCACAATCATCCCACGTTGCTAGCGTTATTAGCAATGGATAGGTTGGGTGAACCGCCAAAGAATGGATATGAGCAGAATAATAAGCTCGGAATTTCTTTATCTCTGTCATTGTAACACACGAGTACACACGGATTTTCCCAAAGTCTTCCCCAGTTACAAACCATTGCTTCCGTGGGATGAACTTTGCCGCATGAACCCAGACATAGTTATCTACTATCTTCTTAACCCAACGTTGTTTCTCATTGGAGTCAAACGACATCACTACTCTCTGTTGATTCATTAAAGATAGAGCCCTTATTAGCTAGGTTTCGTCTCAGACTACTGAAAGGAAAAAATAACAGAATAATGAACTTAACATGAACAGAATAATGAACTTAACATAGAAGGTGTTATATGACAGTTACCTGTGTGACTGTGTCTGGTAGTCCCAAATGGAAACTTGCCTTAAGTTCTCAACTACCAAAATCCTGTAGTACGTAAACAAGGCACAATTAAAGTGTGAAAATATATTTCAATATGACATCATGCATGCTAGTTTTGGTGCCATCGTGAAAGAATCTACTCACCATGGTTCCGTTGGATGTACATCCATCGTAGTGGTTGACTTAAATTCCTCGGTGACTATAATCTGATCGATCGATTACCACCAAACAATAAAACCTAGCTAGGTTAGTGAAACCTCCAATGCTAGTTGTGACGACTAATAATAGATAATGTGGATTGATTTTAATTTGGTGGGTTACTAGAGCAATCTAGCTCACCTTGGGGGTTATTGCCGTTGAACTTTGTGGGCAGACTGCACCCGTCACCATCGCCACATGCATCTGGCACCCCAGCTCCTCAACTCGCTGCGGTAAATCCACCTCTTCCATCATATCATCCCAGCTAATGGATGTCATGAAATTGTCGAGCGCAGACTTGCTCTCAGACGTAATCATCAGTATATATATCATCTTTAGCGGTCGCTGCTGTTGCTCCACCAATGTGATGCTGACGTCACAAGTGGACATTGGATGCACAAGTTCATTCTCTTCACACGAGTACATATCCTTGAACTCCGGTATAATGCTAAAGAGAACATACTGATCTGCCTTGCTGGTTAGGCTCAACGGGCAACTGGTTCGCTTGCCGGCCTCGAAGCCAAATTGGAGCTTGAGAGGGTGGATATCCAGGATCTTACTATCCGTAAACCCAAGGTGTATTGTCTGCAAACAACATATGCCAACACGGGTGGCACCATGATGAGCTTTTCAGGAATTATTTGGCAGTTATATCTCTAGTAAAGATATCGTTTTTCACTAATATTGTGATACATGCACGGGTCAAATTAAGTGAGGGGACTACAACAAGTGCATACTTCAAATTAATTTGCCTTACACTACTACTACTACCCATGCGTATGCTTGATTTCTCTACATGTTAGGTGGTAACCAACCTTAGTGCTTGCCTCTTCTATTCTCTTGAGTGCACTAACTCGCTTCGGTAAGAATGGCCGTCCATACAAATTCATCAACTTCATCTCATACTCCAACTTGGCAATGAGAGGCATTTCCTATAACAGAAAACGTGGAAGCGAAGATTCTAGAAATCAGTAGTGGTACATTTGGGTTTATCCTAAGTCAAACTTCTCTAAGTTTGATTATATTTATAGAAAATATATTAACATCTACAACACCCAATAAATACATTATAAGCATATGTTTTATAATGAATCTAACGACAGATTTAGAGAACATACATTAACATCTATAATGCCAAGTAAATACAATATAAGCATATGATTTATGATGAATCTGGATCCAATCTGGTGTTGTAGATTTCAGTTTGTTTTCTGTAATGTTTTCCAAACTTAGGGAGGTTTGAGTTTGGACAAGCACAAAAGTACCAGTATTGTGAAATAAATTTAGTATTCATGCTTTGGTACACCCTCTATGAGCTAAATTCGCAATCAGTTATGCCTAGAAGCAGCCCCTAAAAAAAGCATTGCATGCAAAAAGAGTTGAACAAGATTGAAGTGAAAGTTCAGAATCGGTAGCTATTGATACATGAATCAAGTAATAATCAAATTTTGTTAATTATATTGGTCCAACACTAGTGTGCAAAGCATCCCGTCCAGCCCTATTGTGCGTGACCTGCCTAAATGGGCTTCAGATGTTGCAGTTCGTTGGAGCCCGCCCCGCCAACCGCCCACGATGGCCGCACTTTGCCCTTCACGTGGGGAACAGGCGAGAAATGCTACACTTACCGATGGATTTTTACAGATTGAAGTTATAGACTGAAGTGTGAAGCCTTGATTGGAAATAAGGAGGGGGTGGGACCCGCGCTGGAAATCAAGGGGAGAAAAAGATTGGTGGGGAGTAGTTTGTAGATGCTTTCCGTGTCAGCTTGCCCGTAAGTGTAGAATTATCGGGAACAGGCGCTCACTAGCCCCTGTTCGTGAGCTGGCCCATGTGAGGCGAGCGCTTCACCTTTTCTCCCCTGCTCCGGTCGCTTCAACAGCCACCCTCCCTGATTGCTTGAGCGCCCTCAAGTCATGGACCACTCCCTCCAAAATAGAAAGTCGCGGTTGGTCATTTGATTGGACAACCGTTGATTTAAAAAAAATAGGATTTTCTTAAAAAACAAAAACAATCGTAAATTCAAAAATGCTTTACGGACTTTTATTGTTTTTCACAAACTTAAAAAAAAAGTTCATCGAATTTGAAAAAAAAATCATCAGATTTGAAAAAAGTTTGTCGAGTTCGGAAAAAAACATTTACTGGAAAATTTCATCACATTTAAAAAAGTTCATCGATGAATTTCAAAAAATCTCATCGAATTTGGAAAAAAGTTCATCAAATTTAGAAAAAGTTCATCAAATTTGGAAAATGTTCATTGAATTTGAAAATGTTCACTGAATTTGAAAAAAGTTTGTCGAATTTGACAAAAGAAGAAAAAAGCTACAAGTTAACACGTCAAGGCAGGTGGCTGCTTGGTTGTGACAAGTAACACTGAGCTAGGAGATCGCCTTTTTGAATCGCTGTACACATGTTTTTTTTGCGTCTTTAAACAGAAAAAAGGAACGTGGGCCGGCCGAGCATGGAGAAAGGGGTGTGCGCCCTGTACCGTAAACCCTATAACCGGTCTGTTGTGCACATACGGTTGAATTTGAATAATTTTGATATGTCACATAATCACAACCATGGATTAATCAGCTATCAAGGGCCTGCCACATCCATCCATCTGACGTCGTACAAAAATCAGACACAAGTGATTGTACATGAAGTAATTCCGGGGACTGTGAGAAACTACTCCATTGTGTGCAAGAGTTTACCCTGAACTAGGCGGCGGTGGGACTATGAGATAGAGGCAGATTAGGATCTAACTAGCGATCTAATTTTGATTAGTGATTAGATTAAGTGAAGTATGAAAAATCACTTTAAAGTGAGTGGTGGGGTTGTTCCGAAGCAGCTCTTGTGCTCAGTAAGTCTTAGAGTCACCATCGCTTCTTTCTCCATTTATTCATTCTTCTTTTTTACTAGTCTAAGCAAACATTATTATTTGGCTGTATTAAGAGAAGGTTCACACCACCATATCGTACCTGCACTTAACATTCGTCGAAAACAAAAAGGGAAATATTTTGGTCCGATTTTTGAGCAAAAAAGCAAGGCTATGTCACAAGTTTTAGGGAGAAAACACTAATGGAAACTTAAACTTCACCCACTCCACAAGTATTCAATGAAGTTACTCCAAGTGATCGCACCTGTGTTATAGATGCACTCCTTACGACACCTCTGGCAGACCAGTTTGAAATTTCTTCTTCATCAAAGAGCATGAGGATGACATCCCATGTAGTAGGCCTATTCTTTGGATCATCGTTCATGCATTGTATCCCTATCTCAGCACATAATTTTACTTGTTCGAGCGGTATATGGTGCCCTTGCGTTGTTTCAAGCACGTTCATCCAACTTTCAAGTACCTGCAAATTTGACAAATATATGGAATTTAAGTTTCAATAGTTGTGATTCATTAGTTTAGAGAGGGGTTGGATGTTTCTGATTATTGTGGGATTTTCTAGCCAATTTTACTATTTTTTTGGTTCATATTGTGATTTTAGTGTATAATAGATAGATAGATAGATGTTACATTACCAGAAGATTGATTACTATAAAAACAGCATTCACATCTTCTTCTTTCTGAATATGAATCTTATTTACCTACGCTTATCAATTGTGGCTTGCATTTTTTGCAACAAACCTGTGTTTTGCGCTTGATATGCTCATCGTATTGTTTTTAATCTTTTGTTAACTTCAAATATAAAATAAAAATTTCCATGTATAGAACTCGCTGGGAATAAGAAGAAATGGTAATTACATCCTCAACTTTGTCAGTCCCTTTACACCCCGTCAGCACCTCTAGAAAAATAACACCTAGACCATATATGTCATTTTTTTTTGTTATTACTCCGCTTCCTATGAATTCCGGTGCACAATATCTCCTGCATCATGATTGATGTGATTTCACATGTTAACAAACAAAGGGTACAAAGCTGGTGGTATCAGACAAAAACAATGGACTTCTCGAAAAGAATTAGCTTGCCTACCATGATCCAACTATGTGTTGTGTGATGGTCCGGCTTTGATCTTCACTTAGGCGCCTTGATTGACCAAAGTCCGCAACTTTGGGCATCATATTACCATCTAGTAGTATATTTTGGGGCTTTAGATCCATGTGAATGATATGCTGCTGATGAAGATAATGTACACCTTCGCAAATGCCCTTAATAATCTTATATCGTGTTTCCCACAGAAGTCCAGCAGATGGATCTGTTGGGTGTATACACCAAAGGCATGTGATTCCTCTTATATTTGTTTGGGCAAGAAGGCCAAAAGAAATACTATAAATGTATGTAGGCAAGCCCGTGGAAGTTTATAGAACAAGAGAATGTGCCAGATTGTACCTGTAATATAGTCGGCGAGGCTTCCTTTTGGTAGGAACTCAAAGCAGAGCAATCTCTGCCGTTGTTCTGCCCAGACAGTTACTCCGTTGAATTTGTCCATTACTTGTTGAGTATCGGAACAGTATCCTAGAAACCGTACTGTGTTCTTGTGCTTGACCCCTAAGAGAGAATCAACCTCACTTTGGAAATTCTTCTCATCAATGACAATTGCGCTGTAAAGCTTCTTTACGGCGACCGTCCCATTTCGAAGCTCTCCCTGCATTTCAAGGCTTAAATTGTCAACCTTGATTACGTGTGTAACCTCATGGCCAAATGGCTAGGAGATTTTAAGTCGGCACATGCATTACTAATCATATTAATTACCTTGTAAACTTCTCCAAACCCTCCAGTGCCGATTTGTTGACCTTGAGAGAAATTCTTTGTGATGGCCTTCAAAAGTGGCAGCGACAGGGGGGCTGGATCCACGCTTTCATCATATAGTGCCATCTCTTTGCGTTCAAAAAAAAAAATATAGTGCCATCTCCAGAGCAAGAAGTTCACTGCCGTCAGGATCCATCTCGGATCAAGCTACTTGGAAACCGAGCTAGATCGAAGCTGTGTACTCCTCAACCTGGATAGGTAAGTATGATAGTCCATAAACAGTATATATTTTGTGATGGTAAACAGATGGCAAAAAAGACCAGAACAGTCTGAAAAGAGACAGACATGCATCTTCTCCACCCATTAGCAAGAAGGAAGAAACCCAAACAACAGTCTCCAAACGCTGACTAACAGAAATAGCAAAAAGAACAAATCTAGAGTTGGGAGAGGACGAATCAACAGTTCAACACTAACCTGCAGGAGGCGAGACCCAAGGACAAACTTGCGCTAGGAAAACTCTGGACTGAAGGATTACGGTGTATAGTGCAAACGTAAGGCTATTTCAGCTGAGTGAGGCGCCTTGCAAGTGGTGAGGCGTAGAAAAAAATATGGAGGCTTTTGATTGTTTCCAGCAGGTACACGTGAGCGACATGGATCAAGCCGACAGCTTTTCAACCTCATTGGCTCCGACCGGAAATAACGCCGGCTCGTTGCAACTTTTCACACACACACACATCTATCTCTCATAATATTTTGTCACACACACATAAAGAACTCATGTTTGTTTGAAGAGAGTAGAGACCTCGGATGCTTTTGGTGGAGAGGCAGATGGATGAGCCATTGCATTGGGCCGATCTGGTTTTGGGAAACGAGTAGGCGGCATGGATCAAGCCGACAGCTTTTCAACCTCATTGGCTCCGACCGGAAATAACGCCGGCTCGTTGCAACTTTTCTAATGCCGCCTACTCGTTTCCCAAAACCAGATCGGCCCAATGCAATGGCTCATCCATCTGCCTCTCCACCAAGAGCATCCGAGGTCTCTACTCTCTTCAAACAAACATGAGTTCTTTATGTGTGTGTGTGCATGCATCCAACCCCAAGTGCTACTAAACCTTAGTTGGTCAGAACGAATCAAATATAGTATTACCGTACCTCATAAACAACTGCAACTCTAGAGCAAGATGACAAATTTAACCAGATGGGGCTTCGGGTTTGCTAATCGATGATTCAAACAAGCGTGCCGCACAACCAGATGGGTCTTCGGGCTTCGTGATACCCATGAGCATTTTACGTGACACGCCTTGACATTTTTCTAATATAATGTGGAACCTTTTTTTTTATTTTTCGAAAGCACTCTATATATTGATCAAGAAATACAATCATTTGCAACCCACCACGCCACACCTAGCGGAGCTCCACGCACTAACGGACATCCACTCTACTATTGAAACAGAATTTAGCAACTTCATGAGCCACAAAGTTGGCCTCCCTCTTTTTTTTTGACAGAAAGACTGTAAGGGAACCCCCTACAGTATAATTGGTGCAACAAACCCAAATTGCAAGTACCATGTCTTGAACCTGGGTGGGTGGGAAGGCATCAGCCCCTTCACACCACTAGACTATGCCTTAGTTTGCAAGTTGGCCTCCCTCTTATAATCTTAAGGAAAGTAAATTCCTGCAACAGGTGCATAACCCCGAGCACATCCTTCTTCAAACCCACCATGGCAGACATGTCCAAAAGATCATTAGATAAAAAGATTGTGCACCACTAGACAACCCTTATGTAGTATGGGGCAATTGGATCATTTGCCCCACTTTACATGGGGTCTGATGATTTTCCCCAGGATTGTCTCAATGTCTAGTGGGCCCGGCCCCACCCGTCAATCTCGAGGGAGGGAGGGGAGGGGCAAATGATCGAAGTTAGAAGTAAAGTGTGGCAAATAATCCATTTTCTCATAGGAATATAGGCTTCATAAAAAACAAAAACTTGATGATGATGCTGGTGGTGATGGAAAGTGCAATAAAGAGGAAGCCAATAATGATTTTCCTGCAGTTATTTTGTCAGAGCAGGGGACTGTGGTTATGCCATAGTATGAGGCAGTTATGTTGTGTACTGCCAATTTCCCCTCTTTGACACAAGCTTAGAAGGATCATATCCCTGCACACAAAGTGCAATAAAGATAAAAATTTGGACTGCTTGGGCAGTCAGGAGAGAGGCTTCATCTCTCTGAGGCGACTGAAGATGCGGAAGAAGATCCTGAATCCAAAGAATTTTGGAACAAAATGTACAAATGTTTTGGCTGCTGGGCAACCTAGTGGGGGTGGTAAGTTTGTGGGTAAGTTTCCTCTGCCCCTGCCCCTGCACTTGAGATTAGGAGTGACAAGTTTGTGGGTAAGGAAGACACTGACAAAACTACCCTATCCATGCAGAGAGTTGCATGGCCCTTCATTTACCCAATAATATCATAATCCATCCCGTGTTCAACTAGATGGTTTTGTTGTCTCATAGCGGCTGGCCCTCATGTGCCATGTCCATGTCTTTGCGAATCGAGAAAACAGCTGATTGTGTGTGTTAGTGGTGGTGCTTGTTTGTTTTCCATCCTGCGGTGTTTGTTTTTTGACGATTTACACGAAATGTGAATAATTTCTTCAGAGCAGTGCATTAGATTTGATGATATATGCCATGTTTCTCTGTTGTGTTGCAGCAATGGCGACCAAGTGCATCATCGACGCGCTGGTCGGATTCTTTGGCGTTGCGTATGGAAGCGTTCCTACTCTCCTGGAGGAGAGCCGCGTGGTTTATATTGATGTTGGGTAGGAAAAACCCCTACCGTGGCGTTTACATCAGAACCGATCGCTAGGATTCGGTTTGTTACATCGAGAGGATAGATGCGTGGAGAGGGAGAGGAGATAGAGTTTGTTGAGATTACACAAGTTGTTACAAAGAGATCTATCTCTATTTCCAACACTCTCCCTTAATCTCAACTATCCTATATTAAGATTCCTCTTGAACTCTTCAAATGGTTTGACTGGTAGTGCTTTAGTGAAGCCATCTGCCACCTGATCCTTAGAAGGAATGAACCTGATATCCAGTTTCTTCTCTGCAACCCTTTCTCTTACAAAATGAAAATCAATTTCAATATGCTTGGTTCTGCCATGAAAGATTGGATTAGCAGAGAGATAAGTGGCCCCTAAATTGTCACACCACAAACATGATGTACGGTGTTGTTTAACACCCAACTCATTGAGTAATGATTCAACCCAGATGATCTCAGCAGTTGCATTGGCTAGTGATTTGTACTCAGCCTCAGTACTTGATCTTGACACTGTAGCTTGCTTCCTAGCACTCCAAGAAATAAGATTAGAACCAAAGAATATTGCAAAGCCCCCTGTTGACCTTCTATCATCACTGCATCCTGCCCAGTCAGCATCAGAAAAGGCACTAACAAGGGTGGAGCTAGAACGTTTGAATTGAAGTCCTAGGCTCACAGTATGCTTTATATATCGTACAATTCTTTTAACAGCTGTCCAATGTACAGTGGTAGGTGCATGCAAATACTGACAAACCTTGTTGACTGCAAACGATATATCTGGTCTTGTCAGTGTCAAGTACTGTAAGGCTCCCACAACACTCCTATATTTTGTGCTTTCTTCTTCCTTGAGTGACTCCCCTTCAAAAGCTGAAAGTTTTTCTGAAGATGACAGAGGTGTAGGTGAAGGCTTACAGTCCTTCATTCCCATACGAGTTAGAAGCTCAATAGCATATTTGTTCTGACTTAGCACTATGCCATCTGAAATCTTCTTAACCTCAATGCCTAGGAAGAAGTGTAGATCACCAAGATCTTTCAAGGCAAACTTTGAACTCAAATCATGTAGGAGAGCATTAGTAGCATCTTGTGAAGAGCTAGCAACTATAATATCATCAACATAAATCAAAACAAAGATAGTCGTGTTTGCCTTGTTGTAAATGAAGAGTGATGTGTCAGCCTTGGATGCAACAAAGCCAAAACACCTCAGCTGAGAGCTCAATCTTGAATACCATGCCCTTGGTGCCTGTTTTAAACCATAGAGCTTTGTCAAGTTTACACACATAGTGAGGTGTCCTTTTATCTGCATACCCAGGTGGTTGCCTCATGTAAACCTCCTCTTCCAGAACACCATGCAAAAACGCGTTCTGAACGTCTAGCTGTCTCAAGCTCCATCCCCTGGAAACAGCAATAGCTAGCACAAGCCTAATGGTTGCAGCTTTAACAACTGGACTGAAGGTATCCTCATAATCTAAACCATAACGTTGTTTAAAACCTTTTGCAACAAGCCGTGCCTTATACCTGTCTATGGAACCATCTGCCTTTTTCTTGATTCTGTACACCCATTTACAGTCAATAATGTTCTTACCACGTTTTTCTGGTACAAGATGCCACGTCTTGTTTTTCATGAGTGCGGAATATTCTTCATCCATTGCATTTTTCCACTTTGAGTCTTCAAATGCATCTTTCAAGCAAGTTGGTTCTCCTGCAATACATAACATGCCATAGGGCATGGTGCCATCAGTTCGGACTTTTGGATTTTTTTTATACCTTTCTGCAGACGAGTCATCACGCGTGAGGTTGGAGCCGGTTGTGCTTGAACAGGAGTAGATTTTTGCACAGGAGACGACATGGGCGAGCCTGCCACAGAGGATCCAGGAGCAGTTCCCGAATCACTTTGCAAAGCAGATCCAGACCCTGATTCTGTAGCCCATCGTGTGGTTGCCCTTGTACTTGCGGAGTCAGCTTCTGCAGAGTTGCGCGCCGCAGAGGATCCTTCAGGCGCTGCTGTCCAGGCGCGCACACGCATGGGAGTTGGCGATCCCGAGCCCACCGTGTCAGGCTGGGGCCGGTTTCTGGTGGGCGCGCGGCTCGAAGCCGGCCCACTGGCGGACGATGTGGCCGGCTGGGACGAGCTGGTGGGCGCGCGACTCGAAGCTGGCCCACTGGCGGACGACGTGGCCAGCTGAGACGGGCCGTTGGCGAGCGCGCGATCCGACGAAGATCTCTGCGCCTGATCCGAGGCCGCCAGTTTCTGCGGAGTCGCATGCTGCTCCAAATCAGCCTCGTTCGCCGCGCCTGCCTCCAGATTCTCCAGCACATGCAATATAGCACCATTTTGCATCAAATCTTGGTCATTTTGAGCATCGTTTTCTTCTGTTGTTTCTCCATGGATCTGCACAGGACAAGATACACAACTGGAACTGGTTGGGTTATCATATTTTTCAGTACAATCATCGCCCCCTTGCTCAAAGTTTCGAAGGCTAGGAGGAAGGAGAATGAGTTCTTTCTTGAGAATGGCTCCGGCATTTGGGTGTAGAGATGCAAAGGGAAATACGGACTCATCAAAGACAACGTCACGGGATATGTAGACTCTGCCACTGGCGACATCAAGACATTTTACTCCTTTGTGAATAGGACTATATCCTAGGAAGACACACTTTTTGGAACAAAAAGCGAGTTTGCGAGAATTATATGGTTGAAGGTTGGGCCGGCACGCACAACCAAAGACACATAATGATTTGTAATCAGGTGTGGTGTCATAAAGACGTGTGACAGGAGTTTCAAACTTGATGACTTTACTGGGAAGTAAATTAATGAGATAAGTGGTAGTCAAGAATGCTTCATCCCAAAACTTGAGTGGCATAGATGCATTTGCAAGTAGGGCTAGGCCTACTTCGACGACATGATGATGCTTTCTTTCAGCGGAGCCATTTTGCTGGTGTGTGTGTGAGGGCATGAAACATGATGGGAGATGCCAAGTTGTTGAAAAAAGGAATTCAACTTCTTGTACTCACCCCCCCCCCCCAGTCAGTTTGCATAGCAATGATCTTAGTGTTTAGTTGTCTCTCAACAAGATTCTTAAAGTTTGAGAAAACTTGAAACACTTCAGACCTCTTTTTGAGAAGATAGATCCATGTATATTTACTGTAATCGTCAATCAAGCTTACATAGTATGAATATCTACCAACTGAGGTGGGAGCCGGCCCCCAAACATCTGAGAAGACAAGTTGTAAGGGTGCAGTAGATATGCTAGTAGATACAGGATATGGTAGCTGATGACTTTTAGCTTGCATACATGGATCACACACTGACTCAATACTAGACTCATTTGAGTAGGGGAGTTTATTTTTGCTAAGAACAAACTTGACAATAACTGAAGAAGGATGCCCTAAACGACTATGCCACTTTGATGATGAAGGCTTGATGGCGATGCGTGCTTGTTTATTCAATGATGATGATGACGAAGATATGAGAGGATAAAGACCTCCCACGCATTTGCCCCTAAGAAGAATTCTCCTCGTGTCCAAGTCCTTGACCAAAAAGAAATAGGGGTAGAATTCAATAAGGACACGATTGTCTCGAGTAAAGCGATGAAGAGAAAGGAGATTTTTGTATGTTTGGGGCACATGAAGAACTTTGTTAAGATGCAATGTTTTTATAGGGGTTTGAACAATTGAATGACCAATATGAGTAACGTTCATACCAGAACCGCTTGCGGTGTGGACTTGATCTTGCCCATGATACTTGTCTCTTGTTGTCAGCTTGTCCAACTCGCCGGTGATGTGGTGTGTGGCGTCGGTGTCCGCGTACCAATTTGTGTCAACGCCATAGGAGTCGGTGACAAGGTTTGTCCCCTTCTCCTCATGCTCATCATCATCATACCTATGCCAGCAGTCTCTGTGGGGAACGTAGTAATTTCAAAAAATTTCCTACGCACACGCAAGATCATGTGATGCATAGCAACGAGAGGGGAGAGTGTGATCTACATACCTAGTAGATCGACAACGGAAGCGTTTGGTTGATGTAGTCGTACGTCTTCATGATCCGACCGATCAAGCACCGAAACTACGGCACCTCCGAGTTCTAGCACACGTTCAGCTCGATGACGATCCCCGGACTCCGATCCAGCAAAGTGTCGGGGAAGAGTTCCGTCAGCACGACGGCGTGGTGACGGTCTTGATGTACTACAGTAGCAGGGCTTCGCCTAAACTCCGCTACAATATTATCGAGGACTATGGTGGCTGGGGGCGCCGCACACGGCTAAGGAAAAGATCACGTGGATCAACTTGTGTGTGTCTGGGGTGCTCCTGCCTCCGTATATAAAGGACTAAAGGGGGGAGGCTGGCCGGCCAAGGAGGGCGATCCAGGAGAGTCCTACTCCCTCTAGGAGTAGGATTCCCCCCCCCCCAATCCTAGTTGGAATAGGATTCGCGGAAGGGGGAAAAGAGAGAGAGGGGCCGGCCCCCTCTCCTTGTCCTATTCGGACCAAGGGAGGGGAGGGGCGCGTGGCCCATGAGGGGCTGCCTCTTCTCTTTTCCACTAAGGCCCATCATGGCCCATATAGCTCCCGGGGGGTTCCCGTAACCTCCCGGTACTCCGGTAAAATCCCGATTTCACCCGGAATACTTCTGATATCCAAACATAGGCTTCCAATATATCAATCTTTATGTCTCGACCATTTCGAGACTCCTCGTCATGTCCGTGTTCACATCCGGGATCCGAACAACCTTCGGTACATCAAAATGCATAAACTCATAATATAACTGTCATCGTAACCTTAAGCATGCGGACCCTACGGGTTCGAGAACAATGTAGACATGACCGAGACACGTCTCCGGTCAATAACCAATAGCGGGACCTAGATGCCCATATTGGCTCCTACATATTCTACGAAGATCTTTATCGGTCAGACCGCATAACAACATACGTCGTTCCCTTTGTCATCGGTATGTTACTTGCCCGAGATTCGATCGTCGGTATTCCAATACTTAGTTCAATCTCGTTGCCGGCAAGTCTCTTTACTCGTTCTGTAATACATCATCCCGCAACTAACTCATTTAGTTGCAATGCTTGCAAGGCTTAAGTGATGTGCATTACCGAGAGGGCCCAGAGATACCTCTCCGACAATCGAAGTGACAAAACCTAATCTCGAAATACGCCAACCCAACATGTACCTTTGGAGACACCTGTAGTACTCCTTTATAATCACCCAGTTACGTTGTGACGTTTGGTAGTACCCAAAGTGTTCCTCCGGTAAACGGGAGTTGCATAATCTCATAGTTATAGGAACATGTATAAGTCATGAAGAAAGCAATAGCAACATACTAAACGATCGGGTGCTAAGCTAATGGAATGGGTCATGTCAATCAGATCATTCTATTAATGATGTGATCCCGTTAATCAAATAACAACTCATTGTTTATGGTTAGGAAACATAACCATCTTTGATTAACGAGCTAGTCAAGTAGAGGCATACTAGTGACACTTTGTTTGTCTATGTATTCACACATGTATTATGTTTCCGGTTAATACAATTCTAGCATGAATAATAAACATTTATCATGATTATAAGGAAATAAATAATAACTTTATTATTGCCTCTAGGGCATATTTCCTTCAGTCTCGAGCACCTCCTGGATGATGCTTGAGGTAGATCTGACACTCCGGGTAGTCGCGGGTTTGCTGCTGACGTTGCTGTTGTGGACGGCCGCGGCCACCGCCGCTGCCACCAGAGGGAGTTGAAGGGGGGCGCCTGCCTCGGCCGCACCCCCTGCTGTAGCCGCGACCGCGGCCTTTGCTGTAGCCATGTCCGTGCCCCCTGTACACCATATTTGCGGAGGAGTTGAAGCCGGCATCTGCACCGTCGCCGAGCATCTCCACCCGCTGATCGAACATCGCGATCTGGGCGAAGAGCTCATCAACGGTGATCGTGGACTTGACAGCGCCGATGGCCGCCATGACAGGATCATAGTCTCTGTCAAGGTCGGCGAGAACGTAGTCCACCATCTCCAGGTCCGAGACCGGCGGGCCCGCTGCAGCGAGCTCGTCTCCCAGATTTTTCATCCGGGCCATGAAGGCATTGCAGGACATGGATCCCTTCTTCGTGTTGGTGATGGCGATCCGCAAGTTTGTGATGCAGGATTGAGACTGCGAGGCAAAAAGTATGGTGATGGCAGTCCAAAGTTCAAAGGATGTTTCCTTACTCATGACTTGGGCGAGGATCTCCTTCGACAAGGAGTTCAGAAGATGGCTCAGGACCTGCTGGTCCTTCAAGACCCACTGCGCATACAGAGGGTTGGGCTCTGTGGTGGTGCTTTTGTCCGTCTGCTGCGTCTGCACCGTCCTCAGTGGCGCAGCGTCGGTTCCGTCAAGGAGGCCGGTGACCTGTGCTCCTCGCAGGCCAGGCATGACTTGAGCTTTCCATAGGATGAAGTTTGTTTTGGTGAGTTTATCGGCTAGTGGAGCTCCTAGGTTTAGGGTGATGGTTGCCGAGGTGGAGGACATGGCGAAGGCAATGGGAAGAAAGCTTCTGGCTAGATCGATAGGAAGAGGATGGCTCTGTATACCATATTAGATGGAAGCGTTCCTACTCTCCTGGAGGAGAGCCGCGTGGTTTATATTGATGTTGGGTAGGAAAAGCCCCTACCGTGGCGTTTACATCAGAACCGGTCGCTAGGATTCGGTTTGTTACATCGAGAGGATAGATGCGTGGAGAGGGAGAGGAGATAGAGTTTGTTGAGATTACACACAAGTTGTTACAAAGATATCTATCTCTATTTCAAACATGCGACACGATCGTTTCTGACAAGATCTTTGGAGGTTTGTGCCCCTAACCTCTTGGAAGAATGCATCTAACACTGCTTCTTCCATTTGGCTCCAAGCACCGTTTGCAAGATGGTGGTCGACAAGGAGTGGTGGCAGGCCACAGACGCCAAGTTCCAGGCCTGGCCTCACACCGCTGACCCGCCAGTCATCATGAACCCCATCGTCCGCCAGAACTCAATCGTCAATTAGCCCTGAATAGGCGGCGGTGTGAGCCCGACCAGCGCCTTGCTCCTACCATGGGAGCCAAAGTTTCCTTTCTAGGGTTTTGAAGTTCCTAATAAAAGGGACTTGAAAGTCGGGGTATACTATCGCGGCGACTATATCTCGCTTTAAGCCAGAGAACGTAGGAACTCTCGCTGAAGGGTACAGTAATTGGGTCAGCCTATTTTTCGCGCAGAGTTAAATGAAAAAGAGAAAGATATAGGAGAAGTGGGGATCGATCTGTGGTCTCCTAGGAGGTCACTTGTCTTGCACATGGTTAGGACTAGGCGTGTAATATACTTGAGGCGAACAAAGCCGATTTTTCCATTGGTTTTCATGGGGGTTTTTTTTTCTGCTTTTTATTTTTGTTTTTCATAGTTCTTTGTTTTTTCTTCCTTTTTTTGCTTATCTTTTTTCTTCTCCATTTTTTATTTGGTTTTCTATTTTCTTCTTCATTTTTTGTTTTTTTCCTTATGTTTGTTTTCGTTTTCACTGTACATTTTCGTATATGTCAAAAACATATTTTAATAAGTGATCAACATTTTTTGTATACACGTTCAACATTGTCCGAACGCTTATTCAACATTTTTTAAATACTTGTTTAACATTTTAATACTTATTCAACATTTTTCAAATACTCATTTAACATTTTTTTTAATATTTATTCACCATTTTTCAAATATGTGTTCAAGATTTTTAATACTTATTCAGCATTTTCAAATATTTATTCAACATTTTTCATATACTCACTCAACATTTTTTAAATACTGATTCAATTTTTTTAATACTTATTCAACTTTTTTCAATTACTTGTTCAACATTTTTCAAATATGTTTTTGAAGAGTGTTTTTTGTATATATGTAAAATATTTTAAAGTATAAAGAAAAATACAAAAAAAGCAAAAAACGAGAAAAAAATGAAACAAAAAACAGGCCATGGCCTCCCGGCGCGGCTGGGCCGGCCGATCTGGGGCTCCCCCCAACGCGGGAGCTTCCGCCAAACCATAGGCCAACACTGGTACAAGTCTATCTATAGCCCAACAGCTAGTAGAGGTCTCTGTGAAAGTACAGCCCAACTATGGCCCAACACTAGTACAGATCTCTGCGCGTGTGATCTTCTATATGTAGAGAAGAGCCAGAAATGTGGGAGCAACTGAAAATTTCTTTTTGAACAATTGAACAATGGAACATAATGTCGACGTCAACAAGTTTCCTGATGCAAGAGAAACCTTCAAAGGAAGTGAGCAGGTCCTCCACACATTGATGCAAGAAAGATAGAACAGTGATTAGACAGTGATAGGAAAGGAAAGCTTCCGGTCCCCAAAAAATGAAAAGGATGCGAAAACTCAGATGTAGCACGTGCGTGGCGGACATTTTAGTGTGCGCAAATTGCGCGCCTCACGAGTCGTCACAAGTTCTTGAAAGGAAAAAAAATAAAAAGATATCCCTGCATCTTTACATCAACACTGAACATATGGCCTATGGCTACCAGAATGCTAGTGTAATTGACTGAATATACTGGTTCTTCCTAGTTTAAATGCTGATGCAAATCTTCACATGCAGGTAAGACACCTACTGCTGCTACTTAGAAATTCAGCTCCATAGCAATCTCAAACATCCCAGCAGAGTTGGTGGCGATTATATATGGACTTGATCGCAATGTCTTTCTTACATCATTGACGGTGAAAAAGCATATCAAACATGACTTTAGACCTACCCTAGGACAGTATGAAATGCACATATGCAACCCAGTCTTTTAGTCACAAGATATTTATATACATTTCCATAAAAATTAGGATATTTGCGTACATTTGGGAGCATATATATATGAAGCAGACTAAATTATGGTAAGATTAACGTATAAATTTGTTACCATCCAAATGTGAAGCAGATAAGCAGATCGAAGGAGCCATAAATGATGACAAAAGGACAAGGAGTCCATGTCAGTGTCATCAAATTTGGTTAAGTGGCGCTATCAAGCACTGTACAAAGTATCTTCAATGAAAGTGAGGAGATCCCTCCATACATTGATGCAGAAATAATAGAACACGGATTAGATAGTGACAGGAAACGAAAGCTCGAATACAGCACGCGACGCACCAAACTTTTCAGTGTGCCTTCACAAGTCCTCGCAAGTTCTTGAAAGGAAAAGGAAAGATGTTCCTGCACCTTCACAGCAACATTGAACATATGGCCTATGGCTACCAGAATGCTAATGTAATTGACTGAATCTACTGCTTCTTCCTAGTCTATATGCTGAGGCAAATCTTCACGTGCAGCTAAGTCAACCAATGCTGCTACTTACCGTTGGAAAAAACTGATCGCATGCTGCTACTAAAGGAAACCAGTTCAGAAGTAGAGGAATTCCAAGCATCCCAGCACAACATTGTAAACTTGAGACTCCAACACTGTTGTGGCAGTCCCACACCTTCTCCTCCCCCGCTCCTCTCCCGTCTCCGAGCTCTCCGCAGTCGCTGCTCTCCTGTTAGGAGTTAGGACCTTGGCCTCGGTACACCTGAAGAGCTCAGGTTCAGGCTCTGAAAATCGGACGGCCCAGATTAATTCTTTACTTACAGCTTCAAAGTTATATTATTCATCTTCTTGGTTTCTTGGAAAAACTACTACTATTACCATTGGACGCATCATTTTCGGAGATGGTCTTGGCTAGAGGGACGCGTGGTTGATGGGAGGTTTGTGCCACAGCCGACGCTTCTTTTTCTCTCCGGTGCCCTTATTTGCGTGAGGCATGAAGATTAATATATTTCACTTATTGTTTTAAAAATTTCCCAAGAAAACTTATCGTTTTCAAAATTTCTAAAAAACCACTTATTGTTTTAAAATGTTCGTATAATTAAAATAATATTTATGAATTATAAAAATGTTTGTATAATTTGAAAACGTGTACGTATATATAATAAAAATATCATTATAATTTAAAAATATTTTTGAAAACGTTTGAATAATTTGTAAGATGTCCATGGTTTTAATAAAATATTCATGTAATATATGAGAAATGTGGTATGTTCTCTTATAAAGTGTTCATGTGCTTTAATAAAGTTTGTGTGTTTGCCAAAAAAATATTTATATATTTCTTAAAAACAAGTAGGAAAAGATGTATGAAAGTAAGCCCCTAGACTGCAGATCCTTAATTGAATATTATTTAAAATTAGACAAAAGGTTACTAATTCTTAAATTTGTTTTAGTTATATGAATACTTTTCCAATTACTACGTGTATATGTTTTATGAAATATATTACGAACATTAGTCAATATTTTTTATTAAATATATGAACACTTTTTCTATAACATATTCTAAAATATATGAACACGTATATTCCAAGTTTTAATTTTTACTGTGATTAGAATTTAGAAATGTATTGCAAAATTACAAAAAAAAATAAGAAAATAAGCTAACATGTAAAAATAGGCTGCAGTGATTGCAGCCCATCTAAGCCCCAAGAGCGTGTTCTTACAAAGGATAAATGTGCTTGCAGCCCACCAGACATTGAGCGCAGTTATCCCTTTATATGGACATCAAACACGATTGTGTGGGCACGATTTTTCATATGAATGATCCCTCCATTCCAAAAAATATGGCGGGCAAATATCCAGTGATACCACACCCTAAATGCTCCGATGATACCATTTTAGAAAAATCACGTTTATATGTTTCAAAAAATGGGGGAGAAGGGCCGGCTGATCTCTGTCTGGATTTAATCACAAACAGGTACCATTGTGAGAGGTTCATTTGGGCTGTTGCTCATATACAAGAAGTGCAACGGATCCAGAACGCAGCGGAGGAGCTGAAGCAAGCTTCTGTCTAGAAAGAGCAAGCAACAATGGCAAAAAAGGCCCTTGGTGATGTCGAAGCAAATTTTGCGGAAGCATCAAATTATTATCAAGAAGCCGCTGCGGAAGCGGACGAAGCCACTGCTCTAGTCGCTCTTAATAGTCCATTGGAAGAAGCGCTCCATATCTCTCTCCCTATGCCTTCTTTTCTTTTCGATTTGCCTCGTGATTTTTGTTCTTTCAAGTTCCATTTTGTATTTTTGGTCATTTAAAAAATAAGTCCGTTTCATATAGTTGTTTTCACGAGGCCAATGATACCCTATGTGGATAGGTGGGATAGAAGAGTGGGCATGTGGGCTTCTATCAAAAGATACCGCTATCGCTACGCTCATATATGTCACAGCTGATACTCTCGCATATAAGGTGTGTTAGTTTTTTCAAAAATCAAACTTGTGCATGTTTGATCAAGTTTTCATAAGAATATATTGATATCTATAATACCAAATTCGTATAGTTAGATCCATCATGAAAAGTATTATTATGTTTTACTTATTTTGTATCGTGGATGTTGATATTTTATTCTAGAAGCTTGATCAAACATACATGCTCTTGACTTTCATGGATATTTATGCACCTTATATTCTGAAACGGAGGGAGTATTTCTTTGTACTGTGCATCGACAGATGGGAGCCGACAGTCATATAGAAGCATAGGTGCCGTTTCAGGGTGTTTTTTTTTTACGAGATATTGTACTAATTTAGGGTTTTCTGCAAAACAGCAATGCTCCAGCCTCCAACCGTCACTGTCAGTGGGCATAGCGCCATGCTGTCATGCCACGTGAGCGGCGTATGTAGACGAGATTTTTTTTTTACATATATGTCTCATTCATATCATAAAGAACAAAGTACAAATCACGTAAAGACCGACATGACAATACTGAAAAGATAGTAGAACATCTCCGGCACCACCACAGCAGCCACCGAAAAAAAGAATGACGAATCACCACCTCACCCGAGCTCGACGCGGCTCCATCGCTGATATGCAGCTTTGCGGACCTCCAAAGTGGCTCACCAAAAGTGAAGCCCTTGCCGTTGAACGAATCAGACCGGGGCAACACCCCGGACACGCCATCGAACTCCAGATCTGGCACTCCACCACGACTAAGACGCCGAAGGAGGAAACCATACCTTCCATCCACAAACCACGAACCCAGTAGATATTCCGTCTTCCAGATGTCGCCGATGCAGACCACAATCTGCATCCGCTCCTGGACTACCTCCCAAGCTCCGCGTCGACGCTGGAGCAAACGTCGTCGCAACGGCGGAGCCCGAGGGCACAGGTCCACCACAAGGATGCCGCCGCCGCCACACCATCCTTGCTTGAACAGACTGGTTTCCAAATCCATCCCCAACCATAGGACCGATGGCCTCGTCAGAGAAGGATCCGAAGATTCATTATTCAGCGCCGCCATCGCCATCACCGAAATAAAGACGATAAACAACCTAAAAACCTAAACTATAAAGGAGAAAAATCGATCCACACGCATGGATCTGGCGGCCCCCCTCACCATCGACGACCGAGGTCGCCGGCGGAGGGAAGCCGCCGAAGAACGGCGTTGGGAGATTGGCCCTGGCGGCGGCTAGGGTTGCAGCCGCCAGGGACGAGAGGAAAACTGGCGAAGCGTTACATATGACTTATGTAGACGAGAATTGGACCGTGCGTGCACGCTGGGACAGGTTCTGGCACCAATTTTCCGTATTTTTCAACTTTAGCACCAAACTGCACTTGTTGTGCAACTTCATGTAGCACGGTTGTCTTTACAACTTGTTTGTTCCTTCTGTGTGTTTCATTCCACCTACAGTTGGTGCGTTTTTTTTCCTCTGTGTGTTACTTCCTCCTCCTACTAGCCCGCTAGTATCAGGATTTTTAATTCGATTTTTTTCCTATCCTGTTCGTTCCTTTTACCCAGTTTTCTCTTTCCATTTTTTTTCTTTTTTTCTTTTTTTTCCGGTTCTTTTTGGGCTCATGGTGTTTTCACAATCGTTCGGTGTACTTTTAACAGGTTCATCGTGGACTTTGAATTAATTTTCAATGTGTTTTTAAAAAAAGTTCACCCTACATTAAAACAGTTTGCCGTGCACTTCAAAAGTTTACATCGTGTATTTAAAAATATATTATATGCATATTTAAAAAACAGATAAAAAATCACGTTAATGTCAACAAATATCATGAACAAGGATTATGTAGCGACAGAAAATGAAAGCTCAATGCAGCGCGTGACATGGCAAACCGTGCCCTTCCTGAGTAGTCACATGTTCCTGAAATAAAAATCACAAATCGCAAGTTCTTGGAAAAAAAATAGATACCCCTGCATCTTCACATCAACATGAACATATGGCCTATGGCTACCAGAATGTTAAAAGTAATTGACTGAATCTACTGGTTCTACTCCCTCCAATCCGAATTGATTGACGCAACCTCTATACAATATATGCTGAGGCAAATCTTCACATGCAGCTCAGACGCCCAATGCCGCTACTTTAGAAATTCAGTCCCAAAGCAATCTCAAGCATCCCAGCAAGTTGGAGGTAATTATGAACTTGATAGCAATGTCCTTACATTGTTAAAGGTGAAAGTTGAAGATGAAAAGCATATAAAAAATGACTTAGACCTACCCATGGATAGTATGAAATGCATAGACGGAACCCGGCCTTGTTGTCACAAGATATTTATGTACATTTTCACTAAAAGAAAGATGTTTATGTACGTTTGGGAGCATACATATATGAAGCAGACAAAACGTTGTTATCGTCCAAATGTGAAGCAGATAAGCAGATAGAAGGAGCCACAACTGACGAGAAACGGACAAGGAGAAAAAAAAACTCAAAATTGGATAACTGCACCCCCATGTCCATGTCAGCAGATTTGGTAAATGGCGCTATCAAGCACTGCCAAAGTATCTTCAATGAAAGTGAGCAGATCATCCTTACATTGATGCAGAAAAAAATAGAACAGGGATTAGATAGTGACAGGAAACGGAAGCTCTAATGCAGCACGTGACGCACCAAACTTTTTAGAGTGCACAGATCGATCCTTCGCAAGTTCTCAGAAGAACAAAAAGATGTCCCTGCATCTTCAGCAACATTGAACATATGGCCTATGGCTACCAGAATGCTAATGTAATTGACTGAATCTACTGGTTCTTCCTAGTTTAAAACTTTAAATGCTGGGGCAAATCTTCACATGCAACTAAGACATCTAATGCTGCTACTTACCATAAAAAGAGAATCTAATGCTGCTACTTACCATAAAAAGAGAATCTAATGCTGCTATTTACCATAAAAAGAGAATCTTATGCTGCTACTTAGAAAACCACTTCAGAAGTAGAGGGACTCCAAGCATCCCAGCACAGCTGGAGATCATTGTAAACTTGAGACTAGAGTGATTGCCTTACATTGCTAAAGGTGAAAAGCAAAGTAAACATGCTTAGACGGTTGGAGTCCCTCTAATTGTAAAATGCACAGATGCAACCCATAGTCTTCATGTTATTCCACCATTTGCAGCCGGATATCCTAATGGCCATAATGTACTCGTACCATACAAACATTTCCTGAGTTTTACAACTTACAACAACAGGCGGGTGGATCAGCGGCATATATCCCTCTTAGGTGCAGGAACTTCAAGCCAGACCAAAATTTAGGGGCGACTGTCTGCACCGACAGTCCGGCGGCCTCATTCGACGTGATCATCTACTACGGCTTGGTTGTTCGAGAACAATGTCTCCCTTTTCTTGGGGAAACCAGGGGGCTCCATACCTGGGCCTCGGTACTTCAGCTCTGGAGTGGCTCCTCTAAGCCCGGGCTCGGCCGAAACAGGTCGATACGGAATACCGGCTGCCCCTGCATACCTAGTAGGGGACACGTACCTTCTCGGAGCACTTCTCAACGCCCCGCCGCGTAGGTCCACAGCCCTGGTAGCCTCAGCATAGCCTCGGTCAGTAGATCTTGCAGTGGCATCCACATAGCTTCTGTCGCTTGCTCTGGTCGTGCCATCCACATAGCTTCGATCAGCAGCTCTTGTCGTGCTGTCTGCGAATGCTCGCTCACTGGCTGGATGATTCAAGATGCTCCCTGTAGGAGCTGTGACCGAGGTGTTAAACGTCTCCTCCGGTGTCCATCCCAACGAATCCTTCTTCTTCACATAGACTTGCCAGATGCCAATCAAGAAGAGGAGGAAGAGCAGCGCCGGGCCACTCCACACAACAGCATTGCTCTCCGGCTTGTACACCGGGAAGTTGGAACGGTATATGGCGATGTAACCATCCCCAAGCCCCAAGATGACGAGCTTCTCACGGTCCGCGGCAATAAGAGGTTTCCCAGCTGGTGCGGCTGACATGACGGCGCTAGAACCCGCAAACACAGCCTTGATGTCCCTAATGGCAGTGGTGAACAGCGGCCGGGGCGCCCCGACCCTCCCATAGTACTGAGACGAGGTGTTGTACACCATGATCTTGTCCTGGCTGGCCACCAAGAGGTAACCTTTGATGGTCTGTATCGCAACAGGGCTGTCGACCTCCGCCTTCTTGACGGCCCGGACCCGGCACTTGAGGTTGGCAACGTCGCCCATGAGCAGGACGTGCACGAGGTCGCCGGCGTCGGTGAAGCCGTAGGCCTTGAAGCGCTCGGAAGGGTCGAAGGAGTAGGACCTGGGGCGGGAGCCGTTGAGCGCCTCGGCGAGGCCCTCGCAGGGCGTCTCCCGGACGGTCATGGAGCGGAGGTCGAGCGAGGCGGCGCCGGCCTCGGTGAGGAAGAGGAGGCGCTGCTTGACGAAGGCGAGCGGCGTGGAGGAGGCGATGGCGGTGCCGTAGAGCGTGCCGTTCTCGGTGAAGACGCGGATGCGGCGGCCGGCGTCGCAGGAGAGCACGTAGCGGGACCGCCCCGCGTGGTGCGCCTCGAGGTGGAGGACCGGGGCGCCGTCGAGGCCGCGCACGAGGAGCCGCGAGGAGGCCGCGGCGAGGGTGAGCCAGTCGTCGCCGTGCGGGGAGGACTCGGTGAGCCGGTGCGCCGCGATGGAGCCGTCCGCGTGGCCCGCGAAGAGCAGGCAGTCGGCGCGGCGCGGGGAGAGGTAGGCGAGCAGGGCGGTCACCGGGGAGGATGGGCTGGAGGAGGACTCGCCGGGGGGCAGGCCGAGCTCGAGCAGCGCGTCCCCCGCGGCGGAGAAGACGAAGACGCGGCCGAGGGAGTCGCCGACGGCGAAGTACTTGGTGAGGCCGTCGGCGTCCTCGTAGGGCAGCGCGGCCTGGGCGGCCGCGTGCGCGCCGTCCCCGAGCCGCACGGCCGCGGCGAAGACGAACCGCTCGGACCACAAAGGCCGGCGCTTGGTCACCGCCACGCCCTGCGGGGCCCGCCGCCCCGCTCCGCCCCCGCCCGGCGCCTCCTCCGCCACGGCGTCGGAGACCGCCACCTCCTCCTGCTGCTGCTGCTGCGGCTGCGCGGGCGGGGGCGGCCCCGGGCCCGCGGATCTGGCGAGCGCGGCCTCCAGCGCGCGCACGGACCTGGCGAGCGACTCCGCGACCGCCTCCAGCCGCGCGAGCTGCCCCAGCATCCCCGCCTCCGCCGTCTCCTCCCCAACCACCACCTCCGACGCCGGCCCCTCCCCCGACGCGGCGGCGGCGACGGCGACGAGCAGGAGGAGGAGCGCGGCGGGGGCGCGGTGGGCCATGGCTGTCAGCGGGTGGGGGGGCAGGGTTTTGGGTGCGCGTAGTGCAGGGAGGTCGGGATTGGCTCGAGTAGCGGGGGTGGATCTGCTCTCGGGGAGAGTGGCAGTGGCACGGGAGGGCCATCCCTCGGCGGGCCCGCACGTCAGGCACGGGGCGACGCCTGTGGGCCCCGCGGGTCAGCCGGTAGCCTCGCGTCTTTTATTTTGGTTTCGTTTGCGTGCGCAGGTGCAATGCAATGGACGAGAGGATCGTTGTGACTGTAAAAGAGAGGAAAATCTACGTTTTCACTTCATTACATTTATTATTACTTGACCTCCATCTGGTTTCTGCTACTACCTCCGTTTCAGTTTACAAATCCTACGCGTATACTTAGGTTGCCAATTTTATCACCCTAATATAAACTATATAACATAAAAATTATATCATTTGAAAATAGAACATCTAAAGTTTATGTTGATATATTTTTTGTAATATATGACTTGTATTACAATTATTGTGGCTGTAAACGTAGAGAGGATGTAATTGGCAATACTACTAGTAATTGTGGATCGTTGTGGCTGTAAAAGAGAGGAAAATCTACGTTTTCACTTCATTACAATTATTTACTTGACCTCCATCTGGTTTTGGCGTACTACTAGTAATTGTAGTAACTCTACGTTTTCGCTTCACTACATTTACTTGAACGTCGTCTTTTTATTTTTTTGCATGTGATTAAGAGGGGATGAAGAGAGAAAAAGGGGAAGTGATAATTTGGTCCGGAATGTGTCGAGATGATGTTGCGGATGTTTGGGCAGCCTCATTTCTTCACCATATATGAGTTAGGTTTGGAATGCTCGAACATATGAGGGAAGTTTGAAAAGCCTTGCTGGACGGGCTTTTCTGTGCCCGATCGAGTGAGGACTATCCATCTCGATATGTGAGAGTTTTGAGGAGTGTGGTGAGATGCTTTTAAGGCAACTCTAACCGATCCTTTGTCCGGTGTTAGAGAAGGATAAATTCGTTTATCCTCCTCTAGCACGCACCTAGTCAATCCCCAATAGCCGTTAGCGGAGGATAAATTATTCTCCAGCGTCAATCCCACCCCTATTTTTACTCCGCCGCTACCACTTGGAGCATAACTCTCGCGTATTTATATCCCCCCCCTCCCCACCGCCACTACCTCTTCGCCGGTGACCGCTTGCCGGCCCTAGTCGCTACAGCGTTGCCTCCCTTGGCCCTCGTCGCCGTTCTGCCAGACGCCCAGGCCGTTCGTCCACCATCGCCGTTGCCGGAATCGAGGTGAAATGTCGTCGTCGTCGCCATAACCGATTCGACGGATTGATTCACTTTTTCTTCCTCTTTAGAGGCCGCCGCTCCCTGACCTTGCTTCCATGCCGCTGCACGTCATTTTCAGGCTTCGCCACCCGCCGGTTTGGCTGAAACGGCGGTAGCTGGCTGGTGCATCACTACCACACCACAAGTGTTCGACGAATTACCTAGATGAGTTTTTTCATTCGTTTCTTTTTGAACCGAACCATTTAGATTGAACCTAGCCGTTTGAATTGTAGTTGAAGAGGTTGAGATGAGGGCCGTGCCAAGATCATGAGACTACTTTGCTCCGAAGCCAACCTGCTTGCAACTACTCGGTCAATGGGCACAACTACTCGATGGGGTTAGTACCTTGCGATGGCATCTATCCACCATGGCCTCATTGATCTTATTGAGCATCACTGGCAACGTCATAGTGCTTCCTAGTTGTTCTATCACGTGTTATTTGCTACATTTGGACCATTCAGTGTGTACATATTTGAATAATTTAGTTTGTAAACTCTGAATTTGATTTATAAACTATATTCGTGATTGGCTTGAACATTCGTATTTATGTTTAGTTTCTATATATGTGCTAATATGTAGTTGCAATGTACACTAGAATTGCATAAGTTTAGAAAAAATGAAACTTTACGTCGTTATATATAAGGAGTGGAGTAAAACTTAGTGGAGTTATCAATACTTTGATCACTATACCGGTTATCCTCGTTATCGGTTTTGTTTTCTTTACTTGTGTCTGTGTTCCGCCATCCCGTGATCATAACCACCAGTGTCTGACCAGACGATAAAGATACAATAACACCAAGTGTCCTAGAGGGTATCTCTCTACCGTGAGAGGATCCCAATCTTGAACTATCGATATCAAGACATATTTTTCCAGTATACCCGTAAGTCACCTTTATTCACATCAAGTTACGGAGTGACATTCAGGTCCTGTTTGGTTCGACTGTGAATTTCTAAAAGCAGATGTGAAAAATCTGTTGTGGAAAAACAGCTGTGGAAAATCTAATGTGAAAAAGATATAGGTCATTTGGCAAACCAGCTGATACAGCTTTTTCAGATTTTGGCCCGTAGCGGAATCAGATTTTGGAAAGCACGTCCTGGACTGCTTCCGCTTTTGGTTCAGATTTTGGCAGCGGATTTCCGGAATCCGATTCTGCTGGGTTCGCCCTTTGGTTCAGATTCTACTGCGCGGCAGAGGAATCTGTCGATAAAAGCTGAACCAAATAGGGCCACAGTAACCCCAAAGTAACCATACGGTATGTTGATATACAATATTCTCATGGTCTAAGGAACTAGGCAATTATGAAAAAGTTATATGAAATTACCGATAACATAACAACAAAAACATCTCTCACTGATTCATATGTTGGGTCCGTAGTAAAAAAAAATCATAAGTTGGGTCTATCCAACGACAATGGTGTTCTCAATTATTGATAGCATCCTAACAATGCTCATGATCAGGAAAACAATATCATCATCAATACATGAGCTATTCTTTGAGGCAAGACTAGCACTGGTAGAAAAAGGGCCTATAGTTCCGGTTCGTAAGGGCCTTTAGTCCCGGTTCCGGAATCGGGACTAAAGTGTCGGTACTAATACCTCCCCCCTTTAGTCCCGGTTCAATCCAGAACCAGGACTAAAGGCCCTCCACGTGGGCAGTGCGCAGAGCCCAGTCAGGAGACCCTTTGGTCCCGGTTGGTGGCACCAACCGGGACCAATAGGCATCCACGCGTCAGCACTTCTGTGGCTGGGGTTTTTGTTTTTTTTTGAAAGGGGGGGGGGGTTGGGGGTTTTGGGGGGTTAATTTAGGTGTTTCATATATTGTGTTAGCTAGTTATAATTAATAGAGAGAAGTGTCCTCTGTTATGTCCGTGCTTGGTCGACGCTACGTACTATACATACGTATATAGAGAGGACTAGACACGCTAGCTAGCTAGTAAGCAAACGAAGGAAACAGAAGATCGTCATGAACATATATGCATATATATAGAGAGAAGTGATATCGACCACCTCTCCTTCTTCGAGAGATTGGTCGAACAACAAGTTCTCGTATATCTATCTGACACTACCGGCTACATATATACAATAATTATCTCTTACAAATATAATCATACGGACTCAGGGTCCACATAGAATTCTCCATCTTCAGGGATCACGTGGTCAAGAAAGAATGCCGCCAATTCCTCTTGAATTGCTTGCATGCGAGCTGGTGCTAGGAGTTCATCCCGCTTCCGAAACATCTAATTTGAAGAAGGGGGTCAATACATATATATATAAATGAATGAAACTCAACACAAATGATGGTAATAAAATAAAATTGTGAATGTTGTTATTTACATACTTCATATTGTTCGTTAGAGTACCCGCCCCGCTCACAGGTCGTGTGGCGGATGGACTCGCAGATGTAGTATCCACAGAAATCATTCCCTTGTTCCTGCCACAACCACTTTACAAGAAATAGAGGTCAATCAAACTGATAAGCAAGAATGCTAAATGGTATTGATGAAACTAGCGCTTGAATCACTAGGAGATGCGCGGAACATGCTACTATAGTACTTACTTTCGGGTGTCTAAATTCCAGCTCCTTCGGCAGTCCTGGAACTGTTTTGGTGAATTTTCTCCAAACCCTGCCGGACAAAGAAAACAATTACTTGATATCAGGAAATGAACAAAGTTGCTGATATGGTGGATAATGATCGATTTAACTTACTTCTTGAGGATTTCAGTCATGTCCGCATACTCCTTGGGATCTTTTCGTTTAGAGTCCAAGACGGTTACTACTCCCTGCT